>NC_030387.2:32305946-32471155 GCF_001625215.2 Daucus carota subsp. sativus | reverse complement strand
GTCCATCCATGCATTCACTATTCAAATATTATACTTAACAAACATTTTAACTATTATACAATCCAAGCAAATATTCAATCCCCAATATCATAATTTTTTTGTCACACACAATTTCATAATTTTCATTAACAAAACATCCCAAACCACATAGTCATACACAAACAAAAGACTAAAACATCCATAAACATCTCCACAAATTCAATTACATTCACACAACTTAATATCAACCTTAATAACCGGACCTCCACTAGAGACAACAACATAGGGATGACTCATATCACCGTCTTCAGAGTCCGTACTCTCATTCACTTCCGCCACGCTTAAAGTCAGATATATCCATCACATAATTAAACAACTCACGCTAATGAATATTTATCATCAAAATATTGAACACATTACACTTAAAAATTTTAAAGATTTTGGAAAGGTTATATTTTATAACATTTTCAACAAATAGCAGTTTCATTTATCATCTACCACTTATATATGGTTTGAATAAGGGAATAATATGACATGTGTAAAATTTTCAATACAAAAATATGTCTGAAAATAGAAATGCTACCTTCTTAAAAAATGATGTTATTAAAAATTTCTAATTAATGTTCTTTGGTATGATCGTAGTGGTATTAGATTGAATTTAATTCGAAATTGTGTTATGGTTAAATATAATTGAGATATTATCACGTGTTCCAATTATTATTGAATTGATATTTTTTATTTAGAAAAATTGGGTGAGTTAGTTAATTTAAATATTAGTATAATTAATAATATAATGTATCTCCATATTATTAATTTCTTTTTATATCAAACAGATATATATAAGTGGATAAATAAAAATGAAATAAGTAAAATCGATATCAAACCCGTTTTCTTTGTATCAAAATATAGTATTTGAGTTTGTCATGATAGTATCACAAGCTTCTTCGTCTTTACTGCAGTACTCTTGTGGAAGATAGGATTTGAATTAAATTTTAGAATAATATGGATTTAAGTAACAATACTGTAAATATATATATTAAGAAGAATATAATGTACTCAAATAAAAAAAATAAGATTATAATAAATAATAAATTTAAAAAGTTATTTGAATCGCTGCCAAACTAAAACTAAAGTTTTAAAACTTGTGATAATTATGAAAATTTGGGACATTTCAAAATTTTCAAACAAGCCAAAAAAGTATAGATGCAAATGTTAATTGAGCAGACACACCAAATGAAAATTTGGGACCTTTCAAATTTAAAAGGCCCAAAAAAAGTGTGCTGAAATACTAGATGCAAATGTAAATCGAGTAGATACGCATACACACAAGTAAACAGCTAAATAGGGTTTTTCTCCCCAACTATGAGCTCCAAAATTATTCATTTCAGCCGTCTCTAAATTGTTCATTCTTCTTACACACACAATATCGCCCATCGATTCCTGCAAACCCTAATTGGAAAATTATGCCGCCCACGGCTCCACTTCTTCTGAGCCATCGAAATCAAACTCTACCATACAGTTCCTTGTAAGATTGTTTTCTGAAATGAAAACATTAATTATTCGATTTGATACGATAATCGAAAGCTGGAATTCCATCGAACGTGCAGCCGTCATTTATAAGAGCAAGCAGCTTTACCCTGAAGAGCAAAGGAGCAAACCCTAGGGGAATTCGGCCTCATGTGAAAGCTGAACAGTTAGCTGATGAGATTTTTTCATCGATTTGGGGATTGTCTAAACGGAATTCGGGGATTGAATTATCTTGGGACAGTGAAGCACGTTACCTGATTAGAAGAAACCTGACTTGTTATTTCACTGATTTGCTGCCGAGTGATGATGATGGCATGGCTCTATACAGGGCATTTGCAGGTATTTTCGTATTCCGGTGCACCAGCTGCTTTAACAATGTTATATATGTCTATATATCATATGATATTTTGGGAGGAGTTGATTATTTATGTTGATTTTTTTGCTGACCTGAAATATCTCCCAACAATATATCCCTACATTTTTAGAGATTTGGCAAGGCGTTGCGTGCGACGCCATATTACCGCAACAATATTATGTATCCCCGTGGTATGTTAGCTCGGGTAAGTAAAGCTTACTCTTATAAATTAATAGATGCACGTTCGACGATATTCCAGCTTTCGATTGTATGAAATCAAGAATATACTCAATCGTGTCGTTAACATCAGCTCGAATAACTAATGTTTTATTTCCCGAAAATAATCTCACAAGGAACGTCTGTAGGCTAGAGTTCGATTTCGATGACTCAGCAGAACACGCTGTTGATCGAGCACGGGAGACAGAGTTGATATCGTCAATTCTCGTTCTAACGGAGGAAGAGGAACTCACACCATCATCGACACGAGTATAAGCGTCCAATTTGCGTTTGCAGGAATCGATTAGAGACATTTGGTGTGTTCAATATCGAAGACAATATTATAGAGATGACCGACAATATAAATTAAGAGCCGCCGGAGAGAAAAATCCTTCTCGGCTTTCAGAAATCCTGCTCTTATAAGTTAATATTACTCTCGTCGTATTTTAATATATTTTTAAACATTAAATTCTAGTTACGTGTTTCATATTAAAATAGCAAAACGGTTATCAGCTGTATCCGTACAATGAAGATACCATGTTAAATATGAGAAATAATCATGATTCTGTGTGTGTTATCTCTAAATTTTGATTTTTACATTTATCCAATTTTGTATTCTTTTACGATTTATATCGATAATTTTATTTACTACTTCATCTTCCTCCGCTATCTCTAATTTGTCTGTGGGTTCATATCTATGTCAGTTGCCTACATCGATTTTTTAAATTTGGAATGTTCAAAAGTTTGGTAATTAACAATACTTCTCGGTTTTCAGAACTATTGAATTCTTCGGATTGTTTGTTGTTGAATAAATTTCAACCAATTTCCGAAACCTTGTCGAAAATTTTATATGACTCTTGTCGTATTTTAAGATAGTGCAGGATATAAATTCTTATTACGTGTTTCATATTTATGATAGTCAAACATTTATTAGGTAAATCTGTAGGTGCAAATACTATTTTTTAACATGAGATATAATTACAATAACGCACTACAAAGTTTTTTGTTTTTTTTTTTGAAAATAACGCACTACAAAGTTTAATATCACTACTTTAATATCACTTTTGTCATATTTTGAGATACTGCTAGATATTAAATTCTAATTATGGGTTTTATGTTTTCATATTTATGATAGCAAAACAGTTATCCGGTAGATATGTAGAATGCAGATATTATTTTTTAATATGAGAAATAATTACGATTCTGTGTAGGGGTGGCAAAATCCGACACGCTCCCGAAGCCCGACACGAATTCGTCTCGATAAATACAAATGAGGGTCTCAGATTTTATATATCGGATCGGGTTTGATAAATTTTTCCCAAAAAACCCGGGTCGGGTTCAGAGAAAAAATTACCCCACTCGAACCCGATCTGATATATAAAATCTCGGACCCTCATTTGTATTTATCGAGACGAATTCGTGTCAGGTTTCGGAAGCGTGTTGGATTTTTCCACCCCTACACCGATCGTAATTATTTCTCATATTAAAATATAATATCTCCATTCTGCAGATCTACCGGATAACTGTTTTTCCGTCATAAATATGAAACATAAAACACGTAATAATTAGATTTCAATATCTAGCAGTATCTCAAAATACGACAAGAGTGATATTAAACTTTGGACAAAATTTCAGAAATTAGCAGTGATATTAAACTTTGTAGTGCGTTATTGTAATTACATCTCATGTTAAAAAATAATATTTGCACCTACAGATTTATCTAATAACTGTTTGGCTATCATAAATATGAAACACGTAATAAGAATTTATATCCGGCACTATCTTAAAATACGACAAGAGTCATATTAATTTTCGACAAGGTTTCGGAAATTGGTTTGAAATTTATTCAACAACAAAAAATGCGAAGATTCATAGTTATGAAAACCGAGAAGTATTGTTAATTATCAAACTTTTGAACATTCCAAATTTAAAACAACCGATGCATGCAACCTATATAGATTATGAACCCACATACAAATTAGAGATAGCGAGGAAGATGAAGTAGTGAATAAAATTATCGATATAACAGTGTGAAAAAATACAAAATTGGATAGATATGAAAAATCAAAATTTGGAGATAACGCACACAGAATCGTGATTATTTCTCATATTAAGAAAATGGTATCTTCATTCTACGATACAGCTGATAACCGTTTTGCTATTTTTAATATGAACACGTAACTAGAATTTAATGTCTAAAAATATTAAATACGACGAGAGTAATATTAAGTTATAAGAGCAGGATTTCTGAAAGCCAAGAAGGATTTTCTCTCCGGCGGCTCTTAATTTATACTGTCGGTCATCTCTAAAATATTGTCTTCGATATTGAACACACTAAATGTCTCTAATCGATTCCTGCAAACACAAATTGGACTCTTATACCGTGTCGATGATGGTGTGAGTTCCTCTTCCGCCGTTACAATGAGATCTGACGTTATCAACTCTGTCTCCGGTGCTCGATCAGCAGCGGGTTCGGCTGAGTCATCGAAATCGCACTCTAGCCTACAGTTCCTTGTAAGATTGTTTTCTGGAATGAAAACATTAGTTATTCGAGCGAATGTTAATGATACAATTGGGTACGTTCTTGATTTGATACAATCGAAAGCTGGAATTCCATCGAACGTGCAGATGTTAATTTATAAGAGCAAGCAGATTTACCCGGAGCAAACCCTGGGGGAATGTGTGTAGAAAATGATGCTGTGCTACAGTTGGTTGGAGTCATGCGGAGTACTCGTCTTGTCAAGCTCAACAGTTAGTTGATGAGATTGTTTCATTGATTTGGAGATTGTGTAAAGAAATTCGGGGAATGAAGCTTGGGATAGGGAAGCACGTCGCGTGATTAGAAGAAACTTATCTGATTATTTCGGAGATTTTCTTCCCAAGGATAATGATATTTATTTCGGGCATTATCTGCAGGTATTTTGTTGTTCTCATGTACCAGCTTCTTAGCAATGTTATATATGTCTCCTCAAAATATGATATTTGGCAATGAGTTGATTCAAGAGTTGATTACGTTAATTTCTTTACTGCCTCGACATCTCTCCCTACAATGTATACCAATATATTTAGAGATTTGCAAGGCGTTGCGTGGGATGCCATATTACCGCAACGATGCTATGTTTAAACACGTGCCGAAGATGTCTTAGTGACATGGTCAAATGTACCGAGATGAAGACTGCACCGAATGGAGCTGGCTATGCTTATCTTGTTAATTTTATAAAAGACATGCAAACTTTTGTTGCAGACGCTGCCGATGAGATAGTTCATTCTATGGATGCTGGTATAGAACTGGATACAAGGACGAGTCCCTCACATCCTTTATTGACTGAGGTTGTCTATCTCAAAAACTTTCTGATGCCTGTAGAAACATTTATTACAGAGGAGCTATTCTTTAAGTTTCGATACAGAAAGGTATCTCAGGATGGTCCTTATCAAGAATTTAGTATCATGTTTGAGACTTTCTTTAGGCTGCTGAACAAGATGGATTATTGTCTTGAAGAACTGGAGAAGTTATTGCCGACTAGAGTGAAAATCTTGGGTGCTACCAGTATGTTGCAATCATAATGGAGCTGAATAATATGTCTAAGCACTTCCCAGACTTAGCAAAACAGTTTTGGACAACTTTGAGGAATAGGAAGCTTCTTTCAGCTATTTAATTATTAAATATGCTAGCAAGGAGGATGATTATGAATGGATTTCGGTGCATAAAGAGGTGACAAATTTTGAGTGCAGAAGGCATTTGGCAATGATGTTACTTGCACGAGTTAGTGATGAGGATAACAACCTGATCCAAGAGATCATGCTTATTGACAGATCACGATTGTTGGAGGACTCTTTGAATACATTGCACACTCTGAGGCTGAAACACTTCGAGCTAGTTTAGATTTGCAGTTTAAAGATGAGGAAGCTACTGGCCCTGGTGTTCTGAGGGAGTGGGTTGTCTTAGTTTGTCAAGCCATATTTGACCCTCGAAATGCCCTCTTTGTAGCTTGTCCAAATGATCGTAGAAGGTTTTTTCCAATTCAGGTAATCAGCTTGGTGCTTCTGTCATTCTACTTTGCCCTATATATGATTCATAGAAGTTATATTTTGTTTATGTTTCTGCGAGTATGAATCGTATGGGTGACTTTAATATATTTTGCCCTGGTGTTTGATATAGTGATTGCTTTCAACATTAGTATTTTAAAAAATTTTATACCTCACCCCATATTCTCTCCCCTTGAATTCCTCCCTGGTTATCCTCTGATAAATTCAGTTTTTTAAATTAATGACTCGTCCGAATTTGCAGTGTCTAGGGTGGATCCATTGCACCTAGAATACTTCAAGTTTGCTGGAAGAGTAATTGCATTGGCCTTAATTCGCAAAGTTCAGGTTGGCATTGTCTTTATAGAAATGTAAACACACTACACACGCACACACTGGTATGTTAATCAATTCTGGAAGAAAATAGCAGAAGATAATTTTACTTAACCAACGTACAGGAATATATAAAGCAAACAGATAACTACCAAACACAAACTACGTATCAAACTCCTACCATGACTCTACTGCTATTATTCTGCTATTACTTTGCTCCTAATCCTACGCTACTCCAAATAGCTAACTGCATGCTGCGCGTTCTACGTAACAGCTATTTTATTCAAATGTGTTTAGATTAAACAAATATCCAACACTTCCCCCCTAATCTAAACATGTTTCCAGGCTACGAACTTGATGTAACAGCAGTGAGATTTTCAACACCAATCATCTTCTCATTTCTTCAAACTTAATTCTTCCCAGTGCCTTAGTTAAGATGTCTGCTCGCTGCTCCTGTGTAACAACGTGTTTAACTACCAGCTTACCTCGTTCGATGCATTCACGGATAAAATGAAACCGTACATCTATATGCTTGCTTCTTCCATGTAGAACAGGGTTCTTCATTAACTCAATAGCAGACTTGTTATCCACATGAAGTACAACTGGTCCAACTTGATGCCTAAGATTTCCTCCAGCAGTCCACGGAGCCATATGCTTTGGCACGCTGCTGTTGTAGCCGCCATGTACTCTGCCTCGCAAGATGACAGCGCAACTACTCTCTGTTTCTTTGAAGCCCAAGAGATTAAACTCTTATTCAAGTAAAAACACATCCCACCAGTACTTCTCCTATCTATAACATCCCCAGCCAGATCACTATCTGAGAACCCAGATAGAACCTTCCCACTTTTCTCATTTACATACACAAGACCATGGTCAATTGTACCTCTCACATACCTCAATATATGCTTTACTGCTTGCTGATGCTTTACTGTAGGTTTGTCCATAAATCTGCTTACTACACCCACAGCATACGAAATGTCCGGTCTAGTATGTGTTAGATATCGCAGACTCCCAACAACACACCTGTACTCAGTAGCATCTACCAACTTGCCTCCTTCATCCTTGTCTAATTGAAGTTTGTATTCCATAGGATATTTCGATGAATTACAGTTCAACATCCCAGCCTTGTCCAACAATTTCTTGCATATGCAGACTGTTTCAATGTAGTAAACATTCCTCCTTGATTTACTTCTATACCAAGATAAAACGATAGCAGACCTAAATTGCTCATCTCAAATTGCTTGTTCATCTGCAACTTGAACTCCTCAATTTTTCGTTTATCAGAACCAGTCACCAACAAATCGTCAACATAGACTCCTACTATGATCACATTCCCACCTACAGACTTCGTGTACACAGCCTGCTCGTGCAAACACCTTTTAAACCCAGCTCCTTCAAACATTTATCCAATCGTGCATTCCAGGCCCTGGGAGCTTGACGTAGCCCATACAAGGCTTTTGTCAATTTATACACCTTCTTTTCTTGCCCTTTCTTTATAAATCCCTCGGGTTGTTTGACATATACTTCTTCATGAAGTTCGCCATTTAAAAATGCTGATTTAACGTCAAGATGATGAACTTCCCAACCTTCCTTTGCTGAAAGAGCCAATAATAATCGAACGGTATCGAGACGAGCTACCGGAGCAAACACTTCATTATAATCGATCCCTTTTTCTGAACATAACCTTTCGCAACGAGACGTGCCTTGTGTTTTACTACGTTCCCTTCTGGATCCTTTTTTATTTTATAAACCCATTTCAAGCCGATTGGCTTGTGCCCAGGTGGCAAATCTGTAAGTGTCCAGGTATCGTTCTTCTCGATTGTCTCAAGCTCCAGTTTCATTGCATCTTGCCACTCTTTTTCTTTTGTTGCTTCGTTAAAAGATGTTGGCCCTTCTATCTTTAGTAGCATCAGCTCATCAATCATATCAACAATCTCAGTTTCATTGTAGATTTCATCCAGAGACCTGAAGTGTCTAGTCTCACTACCATTTACAGAGGACACGTCAGTAGCTCCTGTAGATAAATCAGCTCCTGTAGATAAATCAGCCATTGCAGTTGTCGATGTCTGCAGAGGTGGTGACTGCAGAGGTGTTACAGGCTCATATTCTGCTTCAACATTACCTCCTGCATCCTCCGAATTAGCCATCTCGATATAATGCCCAGGAAAGGTTACTTTATCTTCTTTATTCTGCTCCCATGACCAGAAGTTACTTTCTTGTATTACTACATCTCTACTTACGTGCACAGCACCTGTTCTTGGATCATACAAGCGATTGCCCTTTGTTCCTGGTTCCTTACCGAGATATACAACCAACTTGCTACGGTCGTCCAGTTTTTTGACATGAACTGTTGGAATCTTCATGTACGCTGTACACCCAAAAACTCTTATGTGTTCCAGACTCGGTTTCTTCCCACTCCACGCTTCATACGGGGTTCTGCCATTTAAAATGCGAGTTGGCAAACGATTAAGAACATAAACTGAGTGACGTACTGCTTCGCCCCACATAAATGCCGGTAATTTTGCTTCTTTTAGAAAGCTTCTTGTCATAGCAGCAACGGTTCGATTTCTACGCTCCACCACACCATTCTGTTGCGGGGTGTATGGCGCTGTGTAATGTCTCTGAATGCCAGCCTTCTCACAAAACATTGTAAATTCCTTTGAGCAGAATTCCCCACCTCGGTCTGTCCTCAAAATCTTAATACTTCTTTCTGTTCCATTCTCGACTAATGCCTTAAATTTTTTAAACATCTCAAAAGCACAACTCTTTTCTTTCAACATGTATACCCACATCTTTCTACTGAAGTCATCAACAAATAACAGAAAATATCGGTTACCTCCAGGTGTCATTGGTGAAATGGGTCCGCAAATGTCTGCGTGTACTATCTCCAATATCTTTCTTGAATCGAAATTGGCTCGGGAGGGAAAGGGTTTTCTGGATTGCTTTGACATTAGGCATCCTTCACACTTCTTTAGTGGTTGAATTAATTTCGGAAGTCCATATGCCATCTTCTCCCTCGACATGAGTTCTAAAGCTTGAAAATTTACATGCCCAAGCCGGGCATGCCAGAGCCAGGTATCCTCCTCTAACTTTGTCAACAAGCATGAAGGCTTACTTTCCTCAAGGCTGATTTTATACAAGCGATTCTCAGATCTTTTCACCTTCATTAGTAGTTTACCGCTGCCCTCATAAACCCACAAATAATCATCTTCAAGGATCACTTTATTACCCAGCCTCAGATAACTGACCCAAACTTATAATATTATTACATAAATTTGGAATGTAATATACCTCCGTTAAAGTCCTTTCCTCGCCGTTTTTGCATTGGAATGAAACTGTCCCCTTGCCCTTGATACTCACAGTAGATCCATCTCCAAATTTCACCTTCCCGGTCACATGTTCATCCAATTCCCTGAACTTGCCGCGTTGGCCAGTCATATGATTGCTGGCGCCGTTATCCAAATACCAGACTTGTGATTCCCTTTGTTCTTCATTATTTGCTCGTAGTTTTGGAACTACTGTATCTTCCTTCAGCAACATCGACTTGAATTCTGTTTCTCCCACCTCAGCTATCAGTAATGCTGGTTCATCTTCTTGAATTTGAGAAAGATTCGCCTCCTTTTGCACATCTCTCTCCTTGCGGGGCCTGCGACATTCCGCAGCAAAGTGTCCATATGCTTGGCAATTGAAGCATCTCACTCTGCTCCTGTCTCGTCCTCCACGATTTCCCTCTTTCGCACGGTGTTCTCCACCACCTCGAACCCCCTCCTTATTGGTCCGCTTCAACCATTCATCTCGAGTCAGTAGTAACTGGCCCTCGTTGCTTTCTTTCTTCCTCCACTCTTCCTCTGTCAGCAATAGTTGTCCTTGGCTTGTTTCTGTCATTCCTTTAACCTCTCTTCGTGAGCCGTGAGCGAGCCAACAACTTCTTCCACTGACATCGCCTCTAAGTTGCCAAATTGTTCGATAGCCGATGCAATTTGTAAGAACTTGGAGGGAACTGCTCTGAGTAGCTTTTTGACCACGTATGCTTCCTCTACTTTCTCTCCTAGAGCTCTAATATTGGTGACCAGGCTAGTTAGCTTCAAATAGAACTCATCCAGTGGCTCAGTCTCCTTCATGCGCAGAGCTTCGAATTCACACTTGAGGGTCTGCGCCTTTGCCTTTTTCACCTTGTCTGCCCCTAAGGACATTGTTTTGATTGCGTTCCAAGCCTCCCTGGATGTCTTTTTTTCGGCAATTGACAATAGTATGTCTTCCGGAACTCCTTGGTAAATGTTACATATTTGATGATGTCACAGGTATCTAACTTGTTTAGTGTGCAGAAGCAAATATCAGAGTTTAGCTGGAAATCAGAGTTTAACGACTGCCAGCTGGATCAGAGTTTAAGCGATGATCAGAGTTTACAGGCGGCTGATTTTCAGGAGCATATCTGACTAAATAAGGAAGATAAAGATCAAGAGAGATTGTACAGATCAGGACAGCAGAAGGATAGCTACTGATTAGATTATTTTAGGAAGCAGATAATTATAAATCAATCAGTAGATATCATGTAACTGTGTATATAAACACAGCTTAGGGTTTACTCTACATGAGTTATCAATTGAATATCATTCGTGTAACCTAGCAGCTCTTAGTGATAAGATATAAATCACTAAGAGATTATTTGTAAACTACTGAGATTTGTGAATAAGAGTTTATTGAATTATTCTCTTATACTTGTGTTTGTATTGGATTGTGTTCACTATATTATCATATATATAGTGAGTTTAGTCGGCCTAACAAGTGGTATCAGAGCGAGCTCTGTTGATATACCTACAGTGAGATCTTAATCACACACAATCATGTCTGAGAAATCACAAAACAGTAGATATGAGTCTCTTAGGGTTCCGGTCCTCAGGGCATCTGAATATTCTGTCTGGAAAGTTAGAATGATCATGTTTCTGGAATCTATAGATCCAGAATATCTGGATAGAATTTATGATGGTCCACACATGCCAACGAAGCTCTCTGTTGCAGTGGGAGATGAACCCCAGAAGATGATTCCTAAAGAGAAGAAGGACTATACTCCAGAGGACATCTCATCTATCAGTAAAGATGCAAAGGTGAAGCATCTGTTGCATAGTGCTCTGGACAATGCTATGTCCAATAGAGTAATTGGATGCAAAACTGCAAAGGAGATATGGGATGCTTTGGAAGTCAGATGTCAAGGAACCAAAGCCATCAAAAAGAACAGAAGGACCATACTTACTCAAGAGTATGAACACTTTGATTCAAAATCAGGTGAATCACTGACTGATCTTTATGATAGGTTTGTCAAGCTGCTGAATGACTTGTCTCTTGTGGACAAAGAATATGATTTGGAAGACTCAAATCTCAAATTTCTGCTTGCTCTTCCTGAAAAGTGGGATTTGAAAGTAACCACTATAAGAGACAATCATGATCTTGAAGAGATGTCTCTGGATGAAATCTTTGGAAGGTTGAAAACTCATGAACTTGAGATGGAGCAAAGGAGCAAACGACATGGTGGGAAACCCAAACCAGTTGCTCTAAAAGTTCAAGAAGATTCAACTGTGAAAAGCAAAGGAAAAGCTCATGTCAAAAAGTCTGATACTGAGTCATCAAACTCTGATGTTGACTCAGACTCTGATATACCTTCAGACTCTGATGACAGTGATACTGAGATGATGCAGCTGGCAGCACTAATGGTGAAAAGCTTCAAGAAGATGGCTTACAAGAACTTCAACAAAGGGAAAAAGTTCTCAAGGAAAGACAGAAACTCTGATAAGAAGGTCTTCAAAAGGAATGAAGGCAAAGAAGAAAAATCTGGAAAATCTGATAAGTCTAAATACACCTGCTTCAATTGTGGAGAGAAAGGACATTTTGCAACTGAGT
Organism: Daucus carota subsp. sativus; assembly: GCF_001625215.2. Taxonomy (NCBI): domain Eukaryota; kingdom Viridiplantae; phylum Streptophyta; class Magnoliopsida; order Apiales; family Apiaceae; genus Daucus; species Daucus carota. The sequence continues at coordinate 32,458,827 of NC_030387.2, read as the reverse complement.
GCAAGAAGGCTAAGAAAGAAAAGGAACAGGCCTTTATCACAAAGAAGGGGAGTTGGGCAGACTCATCAGAATCAGAGGAAGAAGTCAACTATGCCTTGATGGCAAACATGGACAACAGCACTGAGACTGTTGAAACTAAGGTACCTCATTCCACTCTTGCTTTTGATACTGAGGATATAACTGAGTTAAGATTGTTTCTTAAAACTCTGCATGTTAGTTATAGAGATCAGACCTTAGAAAATGACAGACTAAAATCTGAGATCTTGGATGTTAAGAAAAGGAATGATTATCTTGAAAAAGAACTAGTTCAGATGCTAGAAGTTCAGAAGGAAAGAGATGACTCTATCTTTATTAAAAATGAACTCTTAAAGAAAAATGCTTCTCTTGAATCAGAACTTGCTAAGGAAAGAGAGATAATCAAAACTTGGACTAACTCAGGAAAGACTACTCAGAATATCCTAGAAAGTGGGAACTGGAAGAAAGGGTTAGGTTACTCTGATAAAAATGAAGCTGAGTCATATAAACAAGAAACCATTAAAATTGAAAAACCCAAGGTAGTTCCAGTAAGATTTGTTGCAGAATCAAAAACTGATACTCCTAAACAGGTTAATATTGGTTTAATGACTCAGAAACAGCTTAAGCATAAACTCAAGGAGGTTAAGAAAGAAAACAGGATTAAGGAACCTAGGAAAAATAGGAATGGAAAGGTTGGAATAAACAAAAGCAACAATTACATGCCTGTTCCAAATGCTCCTAGGAAAACTTGTCATAATTGTGGTAATCCTAATCATCTTGCTTCTTTTTGCAGGAAAAATAAGGACATAAATGCTATGTCTCCAAAATCAGAAGTTAAGACTAGGAATACTAGATTTAGACCAGAGAATCCTTGTTTTCATTGTGGTAGTTTATGGCATTCCATTTACACTTGTAAGGAATACCATAGTTTATATTATGATTATTATGAATTAAAACCTTCTTTGAAGAAAAAGATTGATTCTCCTAGTTCAGCATCTGTTAAAAAGTCTGTTAGCACAAACTCTGATATAAACTCTGATAAATCTTCCGCTGCCAGTGTTAACAAACTTAACAAGAACAAAGGATCCAAGCAAGTCTGGGTCCTTAAAACTAATCATTAGTTATGTATGTGATTGCAGGGCAACAGGAAAAACATCCTAGTTCTGGACAGTGGATGCTCAGGACATATGACAGGAAATAAAGCCCTGCTATCAGACTTTGTGGAGAAGGCTGGCCCAAATGTATCTTATGGAGATGGCAACATAGGGATAACTTTGGGATATGGCAATATCAATCTTGGAAATGTCATCATTCAATCTGTAGCTCTGGTCTCAGGACTTAAGCACAATCTGCTGAGCATAAGTCAAATCTGTGACAGAGGATATCATGTCAATTTCTTGGAAGAACACTGTGAGGTCATTAGTAAAAGAACTGGAAAAGTTGTTCTGAAAGGATACAGACATGGCAACATCTATGAAGCTAAGCTATCTTTAAACTCTGAAAGCTCTGCAATCTGTCTACTTGGCAGAGCCAGTATTGAAGAAAGCTGGAACTGGCACAAGAAATTATCTCACCTGAACTTCAATAATATAAATGAACTTGTGAAGAAAGATCTTGTGAAAGGACTTCCAAAATCAGTTTTTACTCCAGATGGACTCTGTGATTCCTGTCAGAAAGCAAAACAGAGGAAGTCTTCCTTCAAAAGTAAAACTGAGTCCTCAATTCTTGAGCCATATCATCTGCTGCATGTTGATCTTTTTGGACCAGTAAATATAATGTCCATTGCAAAGAAGAGATATACTCTGGTCATTGTTGATGAATTTACCAGATATACATGGGTATATTTTCTTCACAGCAAGGATGAAACACCATCTTTATTGATTGAGCATGTCAGACAGCTGAATAAAATCTCTAAAGATGCAGTAAAGATCATCAGAAGTGATAATGGCACTGAGTTCAAGAATTTTAAAATGGAGGAGTTCTGTAAAGAAAATGGCATTAAACAGGAATTTTCAGCACCTGGAACACCTCAACAAAATGGTGTTGTAGAAAGGAAAAACAGAACTCTGATTGAAGCTGCTAGAACCATGTTGGAGGAAGCAAAATTGCCAACCTACTTCTGGGCTGAGGCTGTGCAGTCTGCCTGTTTCACACAGAATGCAACTCTGATTAATAAACATGGGAAAACTCCATTTGAAATGGTTAAAGGCAGAAAACCAAATCTCAAATACTTCCATATCTTCGGATGTAAATGTTTTGTTCTGAAAAATCATCCTGAACAGCTAACCAAATTTGATTTAAAAGCTGATGAAGGAATTTTTGTTGGTTATCCTTTATCAACAAAAGCCTTCAGAGTTTACAATCTGAGAACAAGGGTAATCATGGAATCCATTCATGTATCCTTTGATGATAAGAAAATTACTGGAATGGAAGATTTTGAAGATCATGAGCAACTGAGATTTGAAGATGAAGATACATTCTCTGACTCCATAAACTCTGACTCTGAGACAATATCAGAGCATGTCACTCCTACTCACCAACCTCAAGCACATGTTGAGGGGGAGCACTTTCAAGATGTAAATCTGGATGAAAATGTTGCAGACTCGGCAGAAAACACAAACTCTGATTCTGACTCCTCAAACTCTGATCACTCTGCATCAGAGAATCAGGAGAACATATCTTCAGGGGGAGCATCAGAAACTCAGAATGCTCATGGAGATAGCATGAATAATGGGGGAGAGGCATCAGAGAATCAAAATGATACTGGCATGGATCATGGGGGAGGATCTAGTTCCAGAAATCAACTGCCACATGAAAGAAAATGGACAAAGTCTCATACACCAGATCTGATTATTGGGGATCCAGATGCTGGAGTACAAACCAGAACTGCAACAGCAAATGAGTGTTTATTTCATTCATTTTTATCCCAGACAGAACCAAAGAAAGTGGAAGAAGCCTTAAAGGATGCAGACTGGGTAACAGCAATGCAGGAGGAGTTAAATGAATTTGAGAGAAATAAAGTCTGGACACTTGTACCAAGACCAAAGAACAGGTCAATTGTTGGTACTAAGTGGGTTTTTAGGAACAAAACAGACAGTGATGGTATAATCACAAGAAATAAAGCCAGACTGGTAGCTAAGGGATATTCTCAACAAGAAGGAATTGACTATGATGAGACCTTTGCCCCAGTTGCCAGATTGGAAGCAATCAGAATTTTCTTGGCTTATGCAGCACATAAGAAATTCAAAGTGTTTCAGATGGATGTAAAGAGTGCTTTTCTCAATGGGGAGCTGGAGGAAGAGGTATATGTTGAACAACCTCCAGGGTTTGTGGACACAAAATTTCCAGATCATGTCTACAGATTGGATAAAGCACTGTATGGACTAAAGCAAGCACCAAGAGCATGGTATGAAACTCTGGCTCAATTTCTTTTGGACAGTGGTTTCAACAGAGGTACAATTGATAAAACTCTATTTTATCTCAACCATGGTAATGATCTGCTATTAGTTCAAGTCTATGTAGATGATATTATTTTTGGGTCTACTAATCCTAAACTCTGTGAGAGATTCTCAAAGCTCATGCAGTCCAGATATCAGATGAGCATGATGGGAGAAATGAGCTATTTTTTGGGACTTCAAGTCAAACAGACTGATGAGGGTATTTTTATTAATCAGTCTAAATATACCAGGAACCTGCTAAAGAAATTTGGCATGCAGGATAGCTCAGCTGCTACCACTCCAATGGCAACTGCCACTAAGTTAGATAAAGATACTGGTTCACCAGTAGAAATTACTAACTACAGAGGTATGATAGGCTCACTTTTATATCTGACTGCTAGTAGACCTGATATCATGTTTGCAACCTGTCTCTGTGCAAGATTTCAAGCAGATCCAAGAGAACCACACCTTGTAGCAGTCAAAAGGATTTTCAAATATCTCAAAGGAACAGTTGAGATGGGACTCTGGTATCCCAGAGAATCAGACTTTACACTGATTGGTTACTCTGATGCAGATTTTGCAGGATGCAAAATAGACAGAAAAAGTACAAGTGGGAGCTGTCAATTTTTAGGAGGAAGATTAGTTTCTTGGTTCAGTAAGAAACAAAAATCTATCTCCACATCCACTGCAGAAGCAGAGTATATTGCTGCAGGAAGCTGCTGTGCTCAGATCTTATGGATGAAGAATCAACTACTGGATTATGGGTTAACTCTGACTCAAATTCCTATTTATTGTGATAACCAAAGTGCTATTGCTATGACAGGAAATCCAGTACATCATTCCATGACCAAGCATATCAGCATAAGGTATCATTTTATCAGAGAACATGTGATGGAAGGAACAGTAGAGCTTCACTTTGTTCCAACAGATCAGCAGTTGGCAGATATCTTCACCAAACCTCTGGCTGAAGCAACATTTACAAGGCTTGTAAACGAATTAGGGATGATTTCTGGTCCTCTCTAAACTCTGATACATTGCATCATACTATATCTGTTAGTATTTGTTGTTATAAATCTGATCTACAACTGCATCTGTTATTCTCTGATCTAAACTCTGGTGATTATACTCTGATTTGATAAACTCTGATATTTAAACTCTGACCCGACAAACTCTGATGACTTGAATTTTTCATGATGAAAGATACTCCTGTGAAGAATTGTTGCACTTAACTGAATTTAGTCATAAGCCTCTCTAAAGTCTGAATTTTGTGATATTACAGCTGTGGAAATCCCTAACACACAACACATGAGTTAATTTTGTTACTTAGACTGTCTTACTTCTTAGATATTAGATATGTACTCAGAAAAGAATCTGCTTTCCTCCTCTTATGAGCTAAGAGTTAATATATCTCAGTTATGGATCCTCAAGATATTTCTTCTCACACAAAAAAAAAAAAAAATAATAATAATAATAATAATAATAATAATAATATATTATCTCAGGTACTCCTTTGAGATCTTAGAACATCTGTGAAAGGAAAGATCCAAGTGCACTGCTGGTATTAAGCAAATGCATCGAAAATTAAGTTAATTTTTGGGGACTTTTCACATTCTCTGATTACTGGAGAAATACTCTGAGCAAACAAAAGTCTGATAAAGGTTATGACTCACTTACCATGAGAAGTTCCCTTTCAAAAGACAAATGTTGTTCAAAAGAGAAGAAATGGTATACTCTGATCCATTTGTGAGAAACTCGGCTTATGAGATGATTAAAACATTTTCTTAATCATCTGATTCTTTCTAATATTATTTAAGAAATTTGACAATCTCTGTGACATTAGAATATTCATGTTAACACACACCTCACTCCACTTCTGTGATTAACAATTTTTTTTTTTTTTTCGAGTAATTTTTGACTAGAGTTCAATAAATATGTGCAAACTCTGAGGAGCAAGTATCGTTTAGACCTTGAATATCTATCTCTCATCATTATAAGATTCTATGATCACTCCTTGATTTGTCAGATTATAAGTCATTTATTTAAACTCTGGTCAATGGTCAGCCTCTGATCGAAGTCCGAGTTAAAATAAATATTTTGGTCAAGATAATATTAGTTTTTATTATCAAACGGTAGAAAAACCATTTGTATTCCTGAGTGGAGAAAAACACGGTAAATAATTGTGTTTTATTGGTAAATGGTGCATGTTTGTTCAGATTCACACGCCACTAATTATTACCTCTCCACTACCATTTTTTTTACCGTTTAGAACCTGCCACGTGCCCCACTACAGCGTTTATCTCTCACCAACATGCGTATACACATATATATTGTCAGAAATTGAAATTTTTCATTATTTCACACAATTAATCATTCTCTCTCTCTCTGATAATCGTTTCAAAAACTCTTGTGCGCATTTCATCAAACACCTTATCTACACCTCACTATTCTCTTGATTTTTCAGAAAATGTCGACCAAAGCCTTTGAATATAATGGTGCCAAGTTCGTCACCAACAACTACGCTGCAATCCTGTCAAACGCTGAAGCTCCAAGCGAGTTCCATCTCATTCAGGACTATCTGGCTCACAGTGAGCTCATGTATGCACTCACACAACCAGAGGTGATTTCTCCAGAACAAGTTCTCTCACTCTGGCGTTCAGCAAGATACAATGATGGTGGTGAACATGGATCACCATCTTTGACATGCATATATGATGGTCAGGAGTATATTGTCACTCCTGAAACTGTAAGAAAGGCTCTCCACCTTCCAGAGCATTCCAAATATCATAGCTCTGTCAGCACCCAAACTCTGAAGGATATGATGCAATTCTTTGGATACTCTGGTAACACTGACAAGATGGGGGAACTCAAGCGCCCTTGTCTCTGCAAAGAATGGAGCTTTTACTACGACTGTATCACCAGGGCTTTTGGAAATAAATGCAGCAACTATGATGCAATCCCACTCTTCAGTCAGCAAATTGGGTATGCTCTGATTCATAATCTCAATTTTGATATTGCTCCTTATATCTTGAGATTTATTGGTGATAGGAGATTAGAGGATGAAAATACTGTCTACTTTGCTAGATTTTGTCAGCTTATTTTCTCATATTGTTATCCTCTGGTACCTATTCCTGATACTGACACTGAACCACCCTTCAAAATTACAAAAAGAGCTTTCTCTGATTTAATTAAGAAGGACAGTAAGAAACCCCAACTGCCCATTTTTGCCATACCTGTAACTGTGCAGGATAAATTGAAGCTGGCAATGCCAGATAAATATGGCTCACTATTCTCTGATGAGAATTTACCAACCTCCTCTCAACAGCCACAAGAAATACCAACCTCTGGTCCTTCCCAAAAGGGGCCAGTTGTAAAATCTAAACCAAAGCAAACCTCTGGTCCTTCCCAAAAAGGGTCAGTTGTAACATCTTCACCTACAAGAGTACTGAGGTCATCCAAACAGTCATCTCCTCCACCTAGGAAGAGAAGATTTATGCAGAAACTATCAGACTCTGACTCAGACTCTGAGCCAGAACCAGTACCACTCATCTCAAGGCCCAGAAAGAAGATCAAGCCCACCTCCACTATCACTGATCTTACTGTGGACCCTCCTCTAGAATCCACAGTAAATCCTCTTGAGATGGTAACAGTATCTGATCCTCTGATGATAGAGCCCTTATCTGCAGTACCTCTGACTACTTCACCTCATGCTGACACCCCAATGTCAGAATCTATTCCTCAGTCAGAGGATCCTTTGCCGCATTCCACAGAAGCTGCAATTCCTATCTCTGACAACATTCCTGAAGAATCTGAGTCGATTCCAGAGGCAATTGTCACTACTCCAGACATTGCTCAAGAAATTATAACTCCTGTTGAAGAATTGGTTGCAGCTCCTGATCAGGAGATATTATCTGCTGCAAATTCTGAGGAAGCTACAGCCCCTTTGTGCTCACAGACACTCAGTATTGCAGTTGATGATGATGATACAGATACTACAGAGGTCACTTCTGGTAATCCTATTGCTCCAGCTATTCTTGCAGCTGAAGTCTCTGCTGAGAACAGAGTCAGCATTTCAGTCAGGGAAGTCTCTCCAGTCAGAGATCCTTCACCTGTTCAATCTGCATCAACGGCTCCTGTTTGTGAAATTCCTTCTTCCAAACCTACAGAGAACAGAGTTTGCACTCTCAGTTACTCTAAGAGGATGCAAAGAGCTCCAACTTCCTCTGTGGAAGCCAGACTATCCTCTATAGAATTCACTCAGCAATCCATGCAGCAAACTCTGGCTGAGTTGAGCTCCTCTGTTGCTCAACTGGTCAAATTTCTCATCCCTGATGATGCCAAAAAGGGGGAGAAAGTACTGAAAGACAAATGCAAGGTTGATCAGCAACAGAGAAAACCAGATGATGAGGAAGATGATGAAGAAAAGAAGGAGTCTGGAAATTTAAACTCTGAGATAATCTTGCACTCTCAGAGTCAATCTAAAGAAAAGAGGGATGATAAGGCTGGAAGCAGTACTCAGCAACCACAGAAAACAAAATCCCAACAACCTCTGATACCAGCTGACTGTAAAACCAAAGCTCTCTCTGAGCAATTAGTTGAGCTTGGTGATCCTGAATCTAAGCTGTTGAGTCACACAGTGAAGTTTCAAGGAGAGGAAAAGACCTTCTTCTACAAGGCCCCTACACAACTAGCTTTTGATGAAGCAGTTGCAAAGAATCTATTCGAAGAGGAAAATCCAGGGTTATCACTTGAAGACATCAGAAAAGAAGAAGAGAGGCTGGCTGCTGAGATCAAGAAGAACAGAGAATCAAAGCCCAATGAAACTGCAACTGATCAGAAGAAAATAAGCTCTGATGGCAAGAAGCTGGTCACTGAGAAGTCAACTTCTTCAAGAAGGAAAGGAATTGTGATCAGTGAGATAAATTATGCTGATATAGATAGGCCCAGAGTTTATCAAAAATCTGACTCTGATTCAAGCAGAAAAGGGAAAAAGGTCATAGATGGTGTGTCATCTACAAGAAAGGCTGAATCAGAAGTTCAACAAACACTTGTAAATATTCCTGAAGAAACTGATCGGAATTTAGCCTCTGACATTGCTCAAGCTAAACACAAAGATGAAGAAAACATGAAGCCAGTTGAAGTTAAAGCTACATGGATCAAGTCAACCACTGACAGGGCTCAAGTTGACAAAGCAAAATCCCAGAAGAAGAAAAGTCTATTTGGAAGTCTTGGTACAAATCTGTACAAAGAAAGTACACTGCTCACCAGAATCAGATCTCATGGAACTAGAGGAAAAGAAGCTTATGACTGGACTGGCCTTGGTCATAGAAAAGAAAAGATTCAAACAGGCTCAGCAACTACTTTCAGAGATCCTTATCCTCTGACTGAAAAAGTAGGAGAAGCTGTAACACAGGAGGATCTTGATAAGGTTGAGTCAGTTCAAATCTTAATGGACACTCATGATGGGACAGAAGATAAAGAAAAGATTGCTATATTTCTGGAGTCTGGCAGAGTTTATAGAATCTCAGAAGCTGATTTGTTACTGAAATCTCTGAGGGAGCTGGAACATTTTCACTACATGCTGGAGATCAAGAATGAAGCTACTCAGAGGTGGTCAGACTTGATAAAAAGGACAATCAGGGAAAAGAGAAGATTCTATGGAGTACAGCCTGATGAAGAATACATTCCAAAAATAGCTCAAGATGATGGTTCTGAAATTGACATGGAAAAGAATAGCTCTGTGATGGAGACTATTGCAAATATCAGAGTCTTGGGTTATAATAATGAAGCAGACAGGCCCAGAGTGATTCAATTGGGAGAAGCAATGAAGAGAAGCAAAGCAAATGCTTTGAGATCAGCCATATACCAGACAGGAGATGAAGATGAAGAACTCAAGACTGTCAAAGCTCAAATGATACAGACTCTGAAGCAAATTGAAGAAAATCTGATTACTCAGTTTGTTAAGGAGAGCTATGGGTATAGACTGATTGGCTGACTAAGTTCTGACATGTACTGTAAGTTGTAATTAGTTCTGCTCAATCTGTAAGTTATAATTCATTTATGCAGATTAATTATTTCTTGCATTTGTTCTTGATTGTTTTTGACATCATCAGTAAATATATAGAACTTGTTCATTCTGTCTAATGCACAAGTTGGGGGAGATTGTTACATATTTGATGATGTCACAGGTATCTAACTTGTTTAGTGTGCAGAAGCAAATATCAGAGTTTAGCTGGAAATCAGAGTTTAACGACTGCCAGCTGGATCAGAGTTTAAGCGATGATCAGAGTTTACAGGCGGCTGATTTTCAGGAGCATATCTGACTAAATAAGGAAGATAAAGATCAAGAGAGATTGTACAGATCAGGACAGCAGAAGGATAGCTACTGATTAGATTATTTTAGGAAGCAGATAATTATAAATCAATCAGTAGATATCATGTAACTGTGTATATAAACACAGCTTAGGGTTTACTCTACATGAGTTATCAATTGAATATCATTCGTGTAACCTAGCAGCTCTTAGTGATAAGATATAAATCACTAAGAGATTATTTGTAAACTACTGAGATTTGTGAATAAGAGTTTATTGAATTATTCTCTTATACTTGTGTTTGTATTGGATTGTGTTCACTATATTATCATATATATAGTGAGTTTAGTCGGCCTAACAGTAAATAACAGCCAGCGCCCGTTTGTCGCTTTTGTCGTCAAGTACTGCAATCTTAGGATCCTTAGGCTCGATGGCTTCCCATACACCATGTGCTTGCATAAACACCTTCATTTTAAGAGCCCATGCTGTGTAATTTGTTTTCGTTAACATCGGGTAGCTCAGGCCAAAGGTGCCCTCCTTAGCTTTGTTTGTCTCCATTGGTAGCGTAACTGATTTTGTCGCTCTGATACCACGTATAGAAATGTAAACACACTACACACGCACACACTGGTATGTTAATCAATTCTGGAAGAAAATAGCAGAAGATAATTTTACTTAACCAACGTACAGGAATATATAAAGCAAACAGATAACTACCAAAACACAAACTACGTATCAAACTCCTACCATGACTCTACTGCTATTATTCTGCTATTACTTTGCTCCTAATCCTACGCTACTCCAAATAGCTAACTGCATGCTGCGCGTTCTACGTAACAGCTATTTTATTCAAATGTGTTTAGATTAAACAAATATCCAACAGTCTTTGATAGAGTATTTTTTCAACAACTGGCCGGAAAGAAAGTTTCTGTGGAAGACATACGGGATACGGATCCAGTCTTCTACAGTAGTTGCAAGCGAATTTTGGAAATGGATCCAGATGAAGTTGATCAAGATGCTTTAGCTTTAACTTTTATTGTCGAAACAGACAACTTTGGAACCAAAAATATTGTGGAGCTCTTGCCTGATGGAAAAAATATTTCCGTGAATAGTAAAAATAGAGTAAACTATGTTGCTCGGCTTGTTCAATATCACTTTGTTGATTCTGTTAAGGATCAGGTAGCGCAGTTTGCTCAAGGGTTTGACGATATCATGATTTCGGACAGGCTCCGGAAATCATTTTTCCAATGCTTAGAACTTGAAGATTTTGATTGGATGCTGTATGGCAGTGAAAGAACTCTAAGTGTTGAGGATTGGAAGTCTCACACTGATTACAATGGCTATGAGGAGTCTGATCCTCAGATATCTTGGTTCTGGGAGGTATGAGTCAGTGATACCTACTCTTATTATATATTCTATGACGTGATCCTAATTAATACTCCTGTTTAGATATAACAGTAGTTTTACTCTTTTTTTGACAGTACACTTAGAAATATTATTTTTAAAAAATTCTTTTTGTAAATAAAAATATGACTCTAATATTTTTGTTCACGAAAATAAATAATTAAAAGTAATATTTCTAAGTGTACGGCTAAAACTTTTAAAAATACGTGAAAAAAAGTCAAACGACTATTATATGCTAACAGAGCGAGTATTATGCAAGTTCTGATGAGTTATCTACTTATCCTTTCAACTAGCTGTGCACAATGCACTAGGTATGATATTACATTATTAAGAATTACCCTCTTAAATTGCAGACTGTGGCGAGAATGTCAGCAGGGCAGAGAAAAGCTCTCCTATTCTTTTGGACGTTGCTGAAGAATCTACCTGTAGAAGGTTTTGGTGGCTTAACCTCCAGGCTATACATTTACAAGGTGAACGAGACGTGCAATCGCCTTCCAACTTCTCAGACGTGCTTCTATCGGTTGTGTTTTCCTCCTTACCAATCGTCGGAAGTCATGCAAGATCGTCTCAGCCTCGTTACCCAGGAGCATGTTGCCTGCAGCTTTGGGACTGCTTGAGATAAACATTGCTCCATATGTCAAGGATGTAAATTCTCTTGGTGGCACATACAAAACTTAATACAAGCATTACAAAATATACATTCTTGTCTGGTTTTTTTCAAGTTATTTTTAAACAGCAGTACTTCATATGTTAAATATAAATTGACGGTCTTGCAAATTGAGAGATTGAGCCGACTAAGAGAGCAATTGGTTTTTGTCAAGGGTATTGCAAATTGATTTTGTCGAGAGCAAACTGGTGTAAGCAAATATATATGGTGATTTTTGACTAAAATCAGCCGTGAACCCGATGGAACAAATATACAATAACTATTTTTTAGATTTCTAAATAATTTATAAAAACATTTTATTACGCTGGATAATTGTCTGGCGACGCTGGAAACTATAGATCTATAGCGTTGTTATTTCGTGAACCACCGCAGAAAATGTCACCTACAGTCTCGGTGTTCCGTAAATCGACACAAAAAAACTCCTTTTAAGCGGTGGCTATTGTTGACCGACATAAAACACAGTGTCGGTTATTTGAAGAACCGTCGCTATAAATCAAAAAAATTCATTATATGTGTGGATTAAAGTACTAAACCGATGCTAGAAAAAGAGTTGGGCGAACGATTTGTAATAGACACAACACAAAAAGTCCGTTGCAAAAAGTATTTTTTGTAATAGTGAATTTTGGGGGTCATATGTTTTTTTTATTAGGTCTTGCTATACATTCTTTTTAAAATTAAAGTTGCGGGGGGTGAGAATTACAATTAACTCTATTCCTAAATTCAAAGATGACATATATTCAAATTATTCTTCTGGATCAGACTATCCTAATTTAGATTTTATTAAGGACTATTATGTTATATTTGATCCAAATTAATCATGACTCACGTTTTAGGTGCTGAAAATAACTCTGACATCTCTCAGATGCGGGACTCTGAATCTGGTGTCATGAACACAAAAATCATTTAAAATCTTTATTTTTTGAAAAAATGTAAAAATAAATATTTTAAAACTTTGAATCTTTTAAGAGTTTTAATAGAAAATCAATTTAAACCTCTGAAAATAGGATTGCATACAGGTTATCAGAAATCAAACTAGTAATTATTATGACAACATAATCTATATTACCAAATAACTTCGATAAAAGAAGAAACTCATAACCAAATTAATCAATTAGTTTTACACTAAATCGAACTTAAACAACTCTAACCATAACTACGTACTCTCGTAGACATCTCGGATACTCTACATTCTCATCAAGTTGAAACTTAACCACTTGCAATCTCGCCTAACATTACTCTTATTTGAAGCCTAAACGAGCGAACCATTTTTATCCCGAGATGAAATGGTTAAAAAAATAATAAAAATGAGCAACAATGTTCAGCAAATATACATAAACAATGAGAATCACAAGATATAACTTGAATGGCATCTGAATACTTGAATTAAGAGTAACTATAATTTCTGAAATAAAAATGAATATTTGTAGCTCAAAGATTTATCAAAGGTATAATTCAATATTTATGAAATTCACAATTTATTTATATCCGAAAGTAAATCAAAACGCTTAGGTAGAAAAGTAATTTTCGATTTAAAGAAAAACAATTGTTCATTTCACATTTCCAAAGATCTTTCATGAAACTTCGAATCCATTTCACTAACTCGTGCTTTCACTGGAACACAATTTTCATGAGATGTTTATTTTATAAATGAACTTTCATTACCAGGACAATACGGGTGATCATCCATGTAAATTACCTGTCCCGGACTCCAAACATAAAATTCTCTCATTTACGGAAATTGGGACACCCAATAGGCATCTTGCTGCAATTCACTAGGCTCTTACGACAACTTATTTCTTTCAAACCTTTATTATCCATTTTTGAAAATCCTTCTTTTTCAATTTCAAAGTATTTTCAGAACCAGCTTTATCAAAAATCCGAAAATCATTTCAATAATCTACATTAGGATTAGAAAGAAGATAGCGGTAAAATATATAAATATTAATAAAAATAATGAAAAATGGGAGATGAAGATAAGCTATATAAACGAGTGGATATGATTAGTCTCATATCTCGTAATAGTGAATACTCAGTCTTTTCAATTAAATAAAATCATATAATTATGCCTCCAAGCAGCACTATCTCTTATTATTACCATTAATCGAGCAACTATCAATGGATGCCAATCGAGATGACATAAATTGATTGATTAAAGCATAAAAGATAAAGATAAATTGAGGTGTGTATAACGGTATTGTGAAACCAGTTGTGTTCGAAACAATGTTAATAAGATATTAACAGATATCTCTGGATATACTATTGGAAACAATAGTTACAACACACACGACAACAAATATAGGTATTTACGACAGATTTGCTGAGTGCCAAAACTTACGACAGATAATTATTTTTCGTCGTATTAATTTACGACAGCAACACCTTCCGTCGTAAATAAATATTTTTTTGATTAAAAAGTAATCGAGAATATTCCACTGATGCAAGCGGCCCCATTTTAATGTTGGAATTTACGACGGAATGAGTTCTTTCCGTCGTAAATTCACCATCCACTTTTAAATTGTTCATTGTAGAATAATATATTTAAATGAATTTTCATCGTAAGCCCAATTTATTGGAATGACACCTAATCGATTGGATCACCAGAGAGTAAAATAGATGGCAACGAGAAGGAAATGGGAGGGAGTAGGATTACGGGCAGAGACGCGTCGTGCCGTCGTGGTGAGGGCAGAATGAGGGATTATTCTTTTTTTTTTAAAGAACGATACCGCTCTCGAAAAAGAAAAAGAACGATACCCGTATCTACGTGGTCCAATTTTCAAAGTATATACTCGAGTAACTAAATCATTTTCAGTTTTTAAAGTATATACTCGAATAATTTAGAAATCAAATTATCAAAAAAAATTAACCATCTTAGAAAACTGAAATTATAACTATCGAGATAAATTATATAAACACCACTATTATAGTTAAGATATGGGGTACGACATATCTGCTCCAAACAGAATATGTTTATATACTAATATATTGTGTAACGCTGAGTTTATTTGCAGTACATATATTAATATAATTTTATACTTCTTATTTTTACTGAAAATATAAATTGTAGTTAATTTTGTTCGTTCAAAAGTTAAATTAAACAACTTATTAGAGATGAAGAGACAAAAACCAGTTTGACTAGTTTCTTCTGAGAAACCAGCAAAGACCTCCTGGACAAACTTAGCTTCAAAGTTTACGTTGTTCTGAAATCTGAACTTTGTGTATATAAACATAATTAATCAACTGAAACGTACCGCCTTCCTTTTTTGCAGACGAGGAATGTCTTTCTTGACCAGAGAAATATCAATTATAATAAATAGATATTAATTTTAATTTATCACTTATTTAACATTCGATTCAAACTTCTCATCAAATATCGCAAGCTCGCCATTTTTATGCACAATTACAGTACATATATGACTATATTCTAGTATACTACTCCTCTGTCCCCTCATTTTTTTACGTTACCTTTTGGTACGCTTTTCAATACTCATTTAAAATATAGCTTCATAATGTATTTTTATAATTTTTTTGCTCTGAATAAAAATTTGATATATAAATTTTTATTAAAAAAGATTTTTGAAAAAATATTATGAAATTATATTTTATTGGAGCCTCAAAATGCGTGCAAACAGTAAACGTAACCAACCTAAAAGAACCGAGGGATTATCATTTAAAAATTGAAATAATGCTACAACAGTTGCTTGACGTGTGTGCTTGCTTTTTTATAGTAAGGGTTATCCACTGCGGGACCAATAAGATTAGAGTTGGGAATATCACAAGAGATCTGTTTTTCTCCGGAATAAATTATTTCTATTTAACAATTGCCACTATTGTTATTATGCTCTTCACGGATATATAGTGATGGTCACGTTCTCTCTTTAACTATCATTTCAATAAATAAATCCCACCCTCACTTCTTAATATTGCATTTTTTTTTAACGTAAGAACCGATATAAACCCACGAGCTCAGCCTTCAAATTAGGTGAACCCTTAATCTTACATTTATATTACATTAGTTATCATTATACTATTTCAGGATTTTTATATTACTGAAAGATTTATATTTAAAACAAACTGAGCACGCGCAAAAAGATTCTAAATATGATGTACATTAAAAATAGTTCTAAGATATTTTCAAAATTGCTTAAAAAAAGATATCCAAAATTTGTGTCATAATTTGTTGTATTTAAAATATTTTGAGCAAAAAATTTATATGAGATATTCAAAAAAAATTACTATACAGACGGCCACTAATTTCTGATAGATATAAGTCAAGTTAAATTTATTTATTAAGATTTGTAATATATATTTTATTTCAAATTTTGTGAAGTCAGAAATTTCTAGTTTATTATTTTCTAATTTCCTTCCTTTATTTTAGAAAATTGGATAGGAAAATGTTGAATACCCAAAATTTGTTCCCAGATTTTCTCTCCTAACAGTGATTGTGGAGAATAAAAATAAAAACAGAATTTGAGATATTTAACACAGTTAATCAAATTCTATTTTTCAAAATCTCAAATATTAATTAATACTAGTTACCATATCACATGGGATGTGCCCATTGTTTATTCACTTCTTACATAACTTGGAACCATATTTAACTAACAGTTGTGTTGTACTTTTCTTGTTTGTCCCATTATATGTGCCACTCCATAACTTCCATTTGGTGATTTAGTTGAACCCAATAATTCAGCTTTGAACCCCTTGAATGTCTTTAGCTGTTGAAGTTGTTGCAAGTTCTACTTCCAACAACATGGGCTATGATGATGAAAACAATGAGGGTCCAAAAGATATTGAGCATGGCAGCTCAGGCCTTGCCAAGGAGAAGATGAGTATAAAGAGCAATGAGAATCCTGTGTATGCTACTGATCACGACGAAGACGATGCAGAGGAAATTTTGCAGCTAGGTCCTCAACAGACTCTCAAAGAACAGTATGAGAAGGATAAGGTTTGTCAATGTTTTAAGTGGTTAATTTTATTCATGTTTCTGATTACATTTGAGGGTGTTTTAGATTGAAGTAATTGGTTATGACAATGTGCATTTGTTTGTTTTTGGTTGAAATTGCGGAATTTAGGATGATGAGAGCTTGAGGAGATGGAAAGAACAACTTCTTGGAAGTTTGGATATAAATTCTGTTGCAGGTAATCTTTCGGTCAGATATTAAAATTTTAGTTCTTTAGAAATTTTGTTGATTTCATGAATTTCTTGTAGGCAATGTACATTATTGTTAATGAGAACTCTGTGATATGACTACGTCGAGTACAACGAAGTCTGAATTATACCAGCAAATTAAGCTGGTTCAAATTTTTGAAACTTTAATTGCTTCTAGATTTTGAACTTGTTCTCATCAGTTGAAAAACTTTGACAGTCTTCAAAAATTCCCAAATTTATGCCTCAAAAACTCGAAAAAGAGAAGCAGTGTTATTACATAAGCCACTATCTTTATTCTGTGGTTTGTAGAAATTCTGACTATATATGGATGCCTTGATGTTGTAGAAACTCTGGACCCTGAAGTTAAAATTCTGAGCCTGGCTATTAAATCCCCTGGCAGATCTGATATCTTGCTTCCTATCCCGGAGTCTGGAAATCCGAAGGGATTGTGGTTTACTTTAAAAGAAGGAAGCCGTTACAGCCTGAAGTTCACTTTTCAGGTTGGGAATAACATTGTATCAGGCCTAAAGTACCGCAACACAGTTTGGAAAACTGGTTTAAAGGGTATACTTTGATCTCAAATGCTGCATCTAAAGCAATGGTTATATGATTGAATTGCTCTTTTGAAACGTAATTATGAATCATTATTTGCAGTGGACAACACAAAGGAAATGATCGGAACATTCAGTCCTCAGCAAGAACCTTATACACATGAAATGCCCGAAGAAACAACCCCTTCAGGCATGTTTGCAAGAGGTTCATACTCAGCTCGATCAAAGGTTAGTTTAACTGACATCATCTATTGTTTATGACACTAGAGCCAGTGCTACCAGTGACCGTAAAGCCTTATCTGATTTATTATGAAAAAAAAATAGATATTATTCTTGGCAAAACTAGCTCGAACTGTAATATCCTTATAAATTAATAGATAAAAAAAATGTAATTAAAATCAAAAATTATAAACAAGCTTTCACTTTACGCAAACACTCATGTCCTAAAGGAGAAAGGCAAAAGACTTTAATTGTTGAAAGTTGACAAGGTGGGGTTCAATTAGTCCAATTCTTCTACACCTTTCTAGTGCTCTTTTGAACGTGTCAAACTCAGAATCATTTCTACACTCATACTTGAAACAATGATGTATCTGTGTATACATGGGCATGTATAATCTGTGAATGTGGCCAGTAGAAAAGGCGCATAATTGTGTAGAGATTTGCGTTCAGGTAGGATGGGGTCGAAACTGAACTTTATCATCATGTGCGAGGATGCTCAGCTAATAATGTAAAAATGGACCACTTGTGATAATTCTAGATAAGAAAAATCTAGGAGCTGTAAGGCTTATCCGTGTATTCGTTAATTATTGCTTCACCATCTTCTTGCCAGACAGTTTTCTGCAGTTGGTGAATTACATGGAATCATCACGGAGTTATTATGCCTTTAAATTGTTCTGACATGCTTAGTTTGTGTCATTTTTCCATTCGTCATCACTTCCTTTGCTTTCTGGTTCTGTTTACAGTTTCTTGATGATGACAACAAATGTTACTTGGTGATCAACTATACATTTGATATTCGGAAGGACTGGCAATCAACTTAAGCTTACGGTTTATCACTTTGAACTATATTAAATTTTTCTTGACATTTCTGCTTGATGTGTATTAGAGATTGATTACTATACAGTTCCATAATTTGAGAGTGCTGCACCAGAGTAATATTCCCGGTTGTGGTTTAGCTGTGACTCGTGTACAAAACTGCAGCATCCACTGCCTTGGCCACTATGTATCATTTACAATAATTTGTTCATTCAATTAAATTTGGTCTGCTGAAACTAACTACTGCATAAGTAAAACCAATATAGAGGGGCACTGTTGGTCGGTCATACAACACTTATTGCCCCTGAAAAAGAGCCTAACAGATACGTTTGAATAGATGTAATCTGCGTATGTCCTAGAACAGAACGGAAAGAATAAGGCACAACTGCCTCAGCAGATAATCGGCAGTGAAGTAAGCCTACCCGAGACCTCGCCCTTTTGCATGACTGTTATAACCTATATCATAGATCTGTTTCAATCGAGTTGAGAATATCAAGGAAGAATGGAAGCTGAAATTTGTAGGTTTATCATAATTTGGGCTTCTGCCATTTTAGGTCTTTGTTATTGCAATGTTGTATCAGTTTTTGTCAGAAAAGGTATGCCAAGGCTCATGGCAATAACTCCTGTCATACTTTTCTTTGCCGTATCTCCTCTTTACTATCTACACACAGTCCTTTTTGGACCTGTAACTGTTTTTTGCCTGTCTTGGATTGCCAATTTCAAGCTTCTCCTCCTTACATTCGACACTGGCCCCCTTTCCGACTCATCACTTTCTCTAGTCCAATTTGTTTCACTTGCTTGTTTGCCTATTATCAAGGCCTCCTCAGCACAAGACCCTCCTACCCAAAATCCAAAGACTAAGAAACCTCAAACGGCGAGAAATGGGCAATATGAAGTACTTGAAGAAAAATCCAGACTAGTTGTGGTATCCACAAGCAATGACCTAAAATCCCCTTTACATTATGCCAGAAGGGCATGGGCTCTGCCCTTCATACCCTCTGTATATGCTTACAGGGAATCAATTCATCCAGTGCTGCGCGTTCATATCTATACTTATTATATGTGCATCATTTTAGAAATGGAGGCAGTTACTATTGCAATGCTTGCACAGTGGTTGCTCAAGATGGATCTTGAGCAACCCTTCAACGAACCATACCTCTCAACCTCACTCCGTGATTTCTGGGGTCGAAGATGGAACCTAATTTCGACAAAGATACTCAGATCAACTATATTTAGTCCCATATTTCAGTACACATCAAAAACACTAGGACATGCAGGGGCATTAATCTTTTCCATAATGGGAACTTTTCTTGTGTCTGCTCTAATGCATGCGCTCCTCTACTATCAAGTCTTTCGCGTACTTCCTTCTTGGAGTTTCCTATGTTTCTTTGTCTTCCAAGGCTTATGCTTAATTATTGAGGGTGCTATGAGGAGCCGGTTTGCCACTATACGTCAGGGCTTTCGACCTCCATTTATATATTTCTTCTTGATGAGTACATTCGCGTGGCTTGTGATGTCAGACATGGTAGAACAAAATGCTGACACTGTACTTGTAAATCAGTTTATTGCTTCATGGAAAGTAGTCCTTCCGTCCCAATTTATTTGTTTTGTTTGACTTTTTATGGTAAAATTGACCAAACTCTGACCGAAATTTATACCAGAATATGGGTAGAATGCTGCAAATTTGACCATGCGCCACAGATCTATGAATTGTGTATTCCAATTTGTGTTGTAATGGAGACTGTTCCGATATGTGTTGCATGTTGTGCAAATCAGTAACGCATGAAAATTATAGCATGTTGATGTGATTAATTTGTTTATGCAAAACGCGATGAATCTTAAAAAATTGAAAAATCTGGGATAATACCAATGCTGCGGATCCTTTGTATTAGCATAATACTACCTTCGTTTCATCCAAATGTTTACATTTGTGTTGGTCAGGTTAAGAACGTTTCATCCAAATGTTTACATTTGTGTTGGTCAGGTTAAGAAAATAAGTAAAGCAAGATTAAAGAAGTAGGAAAAGTGAGAATAGTAATAGGACTGATTGATATTTAATGTATAAAATAAGTATAATGGAGAAAAGTAGTGAGGATAGTTGATTTTTATACAATAAAATTTATTATTATTAGTATGTTTTGAAACGTAAAGAATTGAATGGCACATTGAGAAAAAAAAAGTTTAAAGAAATGATCGGGATGGAGGGAGTATTGTTTTTGACATAAACCGTGCAGTTAAACCCTATTTCCCCCCACAAAATAAGCTCAAGCACAACTGCACAAGCCAACCACCACAGCTAGCAATGTGTGCGCCTAAAGATAGCTAACCATAACTGCCTTGCTGCAATAGGCATTGAAATAAGCCGAAAGATCGAATGACACTCTTTCTGTGACAAAATTTCAAGTACACTAAAAATTTCACCTATAATAAAGAATGTTCCAAACAAGTTAAAACCTCAGAGAACCAGAAAATGGAAGGGGAGATCAGAAACTTAATTTTAGTCTGGACTTCTGTGTTACTATCTTTATATTATTGCCGTAGCATATCCAAAATTGTCCCGGAAGGCTTTCTCAGGCTGGTATCAATAGTCCCTGTCATGTGTCTCTTTGTAATCCTTCCTTTTCAGTTTCTTACTTCATTTCATCTGGGATATTCAACTGTTTTCTGCCTTTCTTGGGTAGCCAATTTCAAGCTCCTCCTTCTCTCGTTTGGCACAGGCCCTCTATCCGATCCATCACTTCCTCTGTCCCATTTCCTGACAGTTGCAAGTTTACCAATTATTATCTCCCAAAAAAATCCAACAAAAGAGGCTCCCAAAAGGAATTCTGACGCGCAATATGGCGAGGTTGCAGAAAGTCCAAATTCAGTTGTGATTACCAAAAGCAATGCCTTAAAACCGCGTTCATATTATTTTATGAAGGCAATGTATTTACCCTCAATTTTGTTTTTTTATGCTTATAGAGAGTCCATAAATCCAAATATTCTTATATATATTTATATGATATATGTTTACACCGGTTTAGAATTCGTGCTAGCAATGTGTGCAATCTTTGCCCAATCATTGCTAGGAGTGGAGCTTAAGCAACCATTTGATCAGCCATTACTGTCAACATCCCTTGCCGATTACTGGGGTAAAAGATGGAACTTGATTTCAACAGATATCCTGCGGTTAACCATATTCAGACCAATATACCGATACATTTCAAGAAAATTTAACAGTAAATTGGCTTACAGTGTCGCCATCATGGCCACATTTTTCGTGTCAGGACTTATGCATGAGCTGCTAGACTATCACATATTTCGGACAGTCTCCAATTGGGGTTACACATATTTTTTTCTCATGCATGGGTTGTGTGTGGTTATAGAGGGTGATCTGATAAACAAGTTTGGCAGCCGATGGCATCTACCTCAAGTAATTGCAGGGCCAATACTTATTTTATTTGTGTCGAGCACGTTTATTTGGCTTGTGAACGGTGAATTGATGCAGAAGAACATGGATGCAATTGTGGTGAAGGAGTACATGGCTGCAATTGAATTCTTGATGAGTTTTGTTGGTCTGGAAGGGAATGTAAAGCCAATGTTCAACAGAGTATTTGGAAACTCATGGTAGGGTATAAAAGACTTGATGAAACTGAAATTACTATGCATTTGTATGAAACACTTTTGAAATACCTAGAAATAATAAAGCTTGTTTGATGATATACCCTTTGCATTATAAACTACCATTAACTGCAAATATATGAAACTCTTATGCTCTACCTCTGAGTCTTGAAAAAATTGACTATTAATCAGTAAATAAAATTTTATCAAGAAAACATGTAGTAGCAAATCTTAAAGTTGTTTCAAAGCCATGTCTGTGTACAAGATGAAAATATAAGAATCCGAAGAAAATGAAATTGTTAGTTACTATACGGATCTGTTTTTGGACTCCTCCCAAAAGCCGAATACTAATGAAGTTCTTTGACCGCTTATATTTAAAACAACGGTTTTTTTATGGTGTGGCCATGGGCACATGCTAAGCGTGAAAAATTTTATGCTTAGATCATTTTGATTGGCTCCTCTCTCTTGATAATGGTGAACCCCCCTGCAAATACACCAACCACAATCTTCCAAATACAAAAATTTCCGTGCTTAGCATGTACCCATGGGCACACACTAGACAAACCATTAAAACAAATCTTCTTTATCTTTCCGATGTGAGACTTGGGTTGACACTCACTTAAAAACGAAAGTAAATGACCTGCTAATTTTTGACCTATATGCTTGGCTCATGTCGGCAGCTTAAGCCACAGATGTTCAACATTGCAATGAACTACCAAGTGAAGACGAAACAGATATTCTCGATGACAATCAATGAGGCAGCTTGTTCAGATAAAGCCCATGCCCATCGTATAATGCTAAGCTTGGTGGGGGCTAACCCTTAATAGTCCCTACATCAGTCGGTCATCTCTATTAGAAATATCAGTCCTGACAATTTTACAGCTCTAAAGTCTAGCCTGGCACTCGTTACGAGTCCGACAGGGACAATGTGTCATGAATTGTGATCGCGATTACCATGAGTCTGGGACAATTTGTCATGAATTGTGATTGCCATTACAACGACTCCTGTGGACGATATGTCATGAATTGTGTTCGCGATTAAAATGAGTATTGCCTGTGGGGGCAATGTGTCATGAATTTTGGACCGAACTGGTTGTTAGTAAAGCTCGAACAATGTTGCAGTTCTAGTGTTTAATGTAAACTGACAAGCATGTCTGATATTCTTGATTAACAGTATGCTCGTGAGTACGAATTGAGGCAGAAAAATTCGGGCACGCTTTCTATTTGGAAAATACCAACTACTCAAAAAATTATCTCTATTTTTTTTCCCAAATTTTGTGTCGAAATCTAATTGGCTATATATATTCCAATAATCATTTGTTAAAGAAATTTGGGGAAAAAATTTGAGAAAAAATTTTGGGTATAAAACATTAGAGCTGTTCACGAACCGAGCCGAGCCGAGTTTTGACCGAACCGAGCCGAGCTTTAATTTTTTTTCTGACGAGCCGAGCCGAGCTTTTTAATCGAACAAAAATTGTGTTCAAGCTCGGCTCGTTAACTAACGAGCCGAACACGAGCTTGTTCGCGAACAAATACGAGCCGAGCCGAGCCGAGTCGAGTCGAGCCGAGCCAGAAAAAAATAAGGACAAACCGCTAGTTGACTCTTAAAATAGCTAACCTAATAATTTCAATTTTTTTGAAACTTTGTTTATATCACTAAAATGTATATATGTTAACATCCATACAGTTGGATTGGTAAAAAATATTTTTTAAAATATTGAAACACTAAATTAGGATTAAACACTAGTTAGCGGTACTAGTCAAACTTCTACTTGCCTGTTAAAAACCAAATAAAATTATTATTTCCTAAAATTTTGTTTACATCACTAATATATATATATATATATATATATATATATATATATATATATATATATATATATATATATATTATGTTGAATTCTGAGTCCAATAACATATATAAATTATAAAAAAAAAACCCGAAAATATTACATTTTTTCGAGCTTTAACGAGCCGAACTCGAGCCGAACGAGCTCGAGCCGAGCTCGAGCCGAACATACTAAAAGCTCGGCTCAAGCTCGTTTACTTAACGAACAATTTTTTGTGTTCGAGCTCGAGCTCGTTAACTTAACGAGCCGAGCCGAACGAGCTCTTAACGAGCCGAGCTCGAGCTTGTTCGCGAACAGCTCGGTTCGTTAAACAGCCCTATAAAACATTACACTTTCTATTTAGTGTGTTGTCCGCTTGTTATTGCTAAACTATTCTATCATTATGCTAAATGTAATACAGATTTTTATTTTTATTAGCAAAAAATATAAGTAACCATGTTTGATTGACTATATTGGTCGATCCAAGATCTCATTGGAGTAATCATTGGTCTCCTTAACAAAAAATTTAACATATCCTTAACAAAAAAATTAACATAATCAATTTAACGAATAAAACTAGCCTGCCATTATACATATTAATCTACATATTACTCCGGAGATGCTCTTATAATGAACACACTGCACACTAAATTACAACAAATTACAACAAATGTAATTCGGGTGAAGTACAGACCACAAGAAATTATGGATAGTATTATTAATATGTAAAATCACATCGCTGATCGCATTATACTTGGACCAGATCGTCCAGTAATATTATCGTCTAATCCCTAATTTCACTACAAATCCAAGTAATTTATTACTACTACCCACTCCAAGCTATCAAACCAAGGCCACAACTAAAACCAAGAGCCCAACCAAAACCAAATAACAAAACCCACCAAGATGGGCCGAAGCTGAAGTAGGCCCAGCCGCTTTGACAACAGCAGAAGCTATTTTTGTTGAATCAGCTGTCTGTGTTCCATCATTCTTATCATGGGGATGCACCTCCACGTGTAGCTTCAAGCCATTCTTACATTCCCTAGGATTCCCACTTGCGAAGTAGCGGATACCTTCCTGCTGCAGTGAGATCTTATCTGGGCCGTCCGTGTACATTTTGATAGGGTTAGATATGTCACACGATAGGTATTCTTTGCGGCTCTGCAGCTCCACGATTCCGTCCTGTGCATTGCGGAACCCTGCAAAAGTGATGACGAATGAATACGCGGAACAAGGATTAAACAGATTAATTAGTTGAAATGTAGAAGGAGAGTAGTTCAGTGAGTTAGGAAACAACAATTAATCAGTAATTAGTCAGAGATGATTATCAACTTTTATAGATAATTTTTATCGGAAAAAAGTTCAAAAAAATTAAGTTAACGAAAAAATAGTTCAATCTAACTTTTAGTTTAATTTAACATAATTTTTGGTTTATTTCTGTCTTTAAACTGACTTATAACTTATTACACAACAGACATTTTTCAGTTTAAATCATAAATGACTTAAAACTCGGATTTTAAACCCACACAAACAGGCTCAATCTATCATTTAATACATATATAAATCTATCATTTAATTCAATAACTAGGTAAAGGAACAATTATATAATTAAAAATGCTTTAACATGTTTTTTCGAAAATGACAACTAAACAGAGATATTCTGCATCAATTACTCAACCAAAAAAACAAGGGAGAGTGGACTTACAAAGATGATCTCCAACTTTGAACATCATCAACTCAGAAGACTTAAAACCAAGCTCAAAGAACTGCTCCCACCCAGTCTCCCCTTTAACAATATGGTGCACATGGGCTCGAACCATCCCAGCTCCCATGGCCAGTGACACCACCACCAAACAAGTGAAGATATTGAACCTAGCCATTTGAAGCTAGATACACTTCTGTGTTGAGGTGGTCAGGTAGTATGATATAAAGAGAAGTTTAGTAAGTGTACATTTAATTCATCATAATGAGAGGCTATATTTTATCGTTTTGATATCCGTGAGTGTCGGTGAAATGAGTCCTACATAAAGGAAGGATTGGTTGGTGTGCACTATGGTGAGCTTTGAGCCACATTTTTGAAGTGCCGACCATGTACATGATCTTGATTGCGAAATGACTGATTCCTCCCCGGCGAGATATATTATTCATTCAGTCTCAACGGGTTCTTTATGTTATTTTGAAGTAACAGGTTTTGGTGCTATTTTTTGTCAAAACTCCTATAAATTATAATTTTATAATATCTTTTAAAAAAAATCGTGAATAAAATTTTGACGTATAATTTTTTATTTAAAAAGAATAATTAAAAAAATTTATGAAACAATATTTTATAGAAGTGTCAAAATTCGTGCAAATAATGAACGTCAACAACCTGCTTGAAAGAGGGAGTACATGTTTGTAATTTTAATTTTGTTAAAGGTACTTTATACTGCACTCAATCATTTAACGTCAAATATTTAATATTTTTTGAATTTAAAATTCATCGTATTTTGAATTTATTAAATTTTGATTGTCACTATTAGTCAACAGAGAACATTTAAGATATATTATATTACATAATATATTTATTTACAATTTTGGTGGAAAATATAATATCACTATCAATTTTATTGTTAATGATCAAATATCCCCCGGAAAATTAAAAATATAGGAGGCTAGATAATTAAGAAATGTAAAATATTTTCCAAATAGGAATATTAGATGTGAATACATTTATTCTAAAATAAAGGGAAAATATTTATTCTAATGTTATTGTGTTACGGAGCTTTTTACAACTATGAGAAGCAGAAATATTCTTGTTAAGCAATACGGGAAGCAAGTAGAGGGTTCGGTGTGATCTTTGAGTGGGTAGCTAACGCTTTGTTCATGATCGTTGTTCAAGACTTCTAGAATTATGAAAGATGTTTTTGTGGAAAAATGACCTTGCAAGACTGTGAGGGAAAAAGTTAGGTGAAAAAGCTGTGAGATCCCGTGCGAGAAAATTACCGAGAGAAAAAATTATTTTTAAAATAAGGACTTGTAATTCTTATATATAGATAAATCAGAAAATATCAGACATTTTTTAATAAGTCCAAACATATTAAGGCGAAAAGGTTTTGTGGAAATGAATCAAATGACCACAAATGTTAGGTGAAAATGAAAGAGAAGCTAAGTGACGTCATGCGAGAAAAAGTTGGTGTTTACTTATTTTTGAGAAACAAAAAATGTAAAAACAGTTACTCTCTTTATTTTTGGGTTAATTATCTACTTAGGTTGTTGAAGTAGGCTTAATGTATCAAGTTGCTCATTGAACTGAAAACGGTATAAGATGATCACTGAAGTCACCATAAATATCAAACAAGTATCTTAAAATATGAGTTCAAACAATAAAAATATTATTTATAGAGTTTTACACATCATTTTTAAATGTTACGACAACCAACTAATAAGTTATGACTTCTAGTATTTATGATAATATATTTAGATTTTTTCTCTGTGTTGCTAGCTGACTGATTTTATCTGTTTTGCATTGCATCTGCATTGTTAGCTGGCTGATTGTTTACTCTAAAATTAACAGCAAGCTGTCTGTGACAGTATAATTATTCGATAACATTAAAAATCGATCATATTAGTCATAACACCTATTCACCCCCTCTAAGTGTGTAATCTCAATCACAACATGTTTTAACATCACTTCTAAACATACGTACGACTGCTTTAACGAGATAACTCGGCTTTATGGCCTACCAGGCAACCAGCATCCGAGGAATACGGACTTGTTTATTCGCCCACAGAAAACTCATTCACTTTGCTGATTTTATTGCCTGCAAGCATCTCCATTCAATCTTGATTCAAGGGTGATGGACTTGTCAACAACTATTCCCTCCATCCCAATGAATTGTATACAGTTTCCTTTTTGGGACGTCCCACCAATTGTATACATACCAAAAGTAGTAATTTTTATAATATAAAATAACATTACACCAACTACTTTCTTCCACTATCTCCATTCTATAATAATATAAACACTATTACACCCACTACTTTCCTCCACTATCTCCGTTCTATAATAATATAATGTAACAGTGAGACATAAGATCACTTGCTTCAACTCTGCAAAAATGATCGACAAGAGGCATTTTTACTTCGCGTAAGGGTGTAATATTATACTCACTGTTTTTTCATTTCAAATTTTAAATTCAAATAATATGTGTCATTTCAAATTCTCATCTATGTACTAGTATCTAAATGTCCCGATTTCTAGAGAAATTCGAATTCAGCTTTTTTTATATCCAAACACATTATATCAAATCAAGAATTTTAGATAAAATTCCAGCACCATTAAAAACGATAAACAATAAACTGCTACACCAATATTTTGTCCCAAAAACACCGAAACAACCAACAAAAGGAGTTAAGCCGCCCCTAGGTGCTCAATGACTTTTGCTTCAGTTGGCTAGAGGTTAACATACTTGTAACACTTTTCCCTTTTATTATTTCGTGTTCGAGACAAACACAAGAAATATCGTTTCTTTACAATTTGACAGAAATCGCAAATTTTCTTCGATACGTCTGCACATTGGGGCTGTTTGTATTGAAGAAGCAGAAGCTGCTTCTGACTTCTGCTTTTCTTGACTTAAAGAAGTAGAAGCACTTTTAATAAGCTGAGAATGCTAACTTCTCTCTCAGAGCTTCTGCTTCTTTTCCAAACTATTTATTAACTTATTTACTTCTTACTTCTGATCAATTTCTTTACTTTAAGTACGGAATCACTTTTTTTAAGCTTGCCCAAACGGTCCCATTATCTGTGCTTCTTTTATGAAAGTCTTCCTATTGTATGGAAAGTCGAAACAGTACTATTTCCGCTACAAGAAAACCTTATAATCCTACCTTGAATTGGAGAAAATATTGCGAACTTTGTCTTCGAGGAATCATTTAAGCTAATCATCCGAAATTGATACATTTAGCCAGTTTAATAATGCATCGGAAAGTAACATTTCCGATGAACGTTGCATGATTCAGCGGAACTCTGAGAACCAAGACCAGAAATTACCGGAAATCCTCAAATGTCTCCTCTGCGGGATAAAACACAATAATATCAGATTCATCCGGCAACTTAAAACTCACCCTCTTCTTAGCTCTCCCACTAATTGAACTTCCAGACGAACCATCTTCACTTTTTTCAACTCTCCCCAATAGGCCTATCTTATCCGAAGAAAAACTAATTCTTGGCGTATAAAAACCTGCAGTGACATCCGGAGAAGCTGGAGGAATCTTCTGATAGCCCTTATGAACAACTTGAACTTGATCACCCGCGTTAGTACTGCATTGACTCTGTATATTCACCACTGCTGGTGAATCCTCTAAATAATCCTCCAATGTCAAGAATTTCACCTTTTTCTCGGACGAACAATGCACCTGTTTGTTCTTCCTGTCCAAGTGTCTCTTCTTGCTCACATTCGAACCATTCGTGCTCCCTGCACTTGTGTACGTCATACAACAGAGATTCTGGCCCATTTTTTCGCGTGTACTCAAATTGAATACAATGTACCTAATTAATATGGTGAAGATAATGTTTGCGAAAGGGTGATCTTTATATAGTTGTTTAAATTTTTTTTATCTGAGAAACCTAGAGAATTAAGATGGACATGAGTCCTGTCAAAGCAATGTCATATGTTTATCATCTATGATGGAATATATTACAGTTGATACTATGAAAGAAGAATGCAGATTCTATCTTATTTTTAACCGCACGGATGCTCCAAATGGTACAGACAAGAACAAGGTAGATAAAAGCAAGACTTGTTTCGATATTCATTGCTGTTAAAATAGAGACAAGTATCAACAAGCGTGGCTTGGGCGAATCAATGTTACTGATTCATAGATTTAGCCAAATTGCCGAATTCTTAGCTTACTAAGAAAAACAGAAAGGATGTTGTTTATCTGCAGCTCTGTAAGTAAGCTGGCTGATTCATTTGTTTGTTATTATAATTTTCCAAATATTAAAATGTGAATAATGTTTCTTGAGACCGGCTCGAACTTTGTATTGTCATCTTTAGCTTCATCTTTTTTTCATTTCACATAACAGTTCTAATAATTTCTTTATCATACAATAATTTTTTAAGAGTAGATGAAAAAAGGGTGGCCGGAATTTTTCAAAACTTGTAAAAAGTTGGCTGGATTTTAAAAATAGCAGAATAGTGGCTAAAGTTTAATTCTATTTTTTTAATAAAGCAGCTCCCATCAAACACCGTCAATGTAGCTCCGTTAACTCTAAAAAATTAAGAATAAATGACAAGAGGGTGGATGGAATTTTTAAAAAATTGCAAAAAATTGGCTGCAACTATTCTGTTATTTTTAAAGTCCAGTCTCTATTTTGCAACTTTTGAAAACTCCAACCATCCTCTTATAATATATTCTTGACTTTTAGGAGTTAACGAAGTTATATTAACGGCGGTTGACGGGTGCCATCTTATTAAAAGGCGGAAGTAAACTCTAACCACTATTCTGTTATTTTTAAAATCCTACCAATTTTTTACAAATTTTGAAAAATTCTGACCATCTCTTTGTCATTTACGTACTATTTTTTAATTAGAATACTTAGTTGTTGGAGATCAGTCAATTCGGTCCACATCTTCTCAATCTAGAGTATTCGTCCATAGTAGAAATCTTTTGGCTGAGTTTAAAATTATAACTTGTGACCTAATGTGCATGGCTTAACATGATAAGTTTTTGAATATTTTTTTTTTGAACAGCTTAACGTGATAAGTTAATTGGTAACTTAAAATGTTTGTTTGATAATTTTAGTTTATTAATGACTTATGATTATTAAAAATATAATAATAATAAAAAAAATTATAGATAATTTAGAATTTATGGGTAAATTTTATCAAAAAGAAAATTTTAAGAAAATTAATCACAAAAAAAATTATATCAAACTAACTTCTGTTTTTAAGTCAATTTCAAACTTATTTCTCATTTTAAGCCAAATTCTAATTTATTACACAGACACGGAGTTTTTAGTTTAAAATTAAAAATGACTTAAAAATTCAGGCAAACAAATTCCACCGTTAAAAACAATTTGTAATGGTACTCTTCGGCTGAAGATCTATCGACCATGAAAATACATGCATGAAAGTGCGTCCATGAAAGTAAAATAGTGCATGAAAGTAAAATAGTGGATTTAATTAGAAGATACATTAAATGTAAAAGGATGGTTGTGATATAAGGAGACAAAATTAAAAATTGGTTAGTCGATCTTACAGGCTTACTTCACTTAAAACATGTATTTTTATTTTAATTTCAGGATACTTAAATATTTTACTAATCTTTTTTGGTAAATTTTTTTAATTAAATTTTTGATGAGTTTGACTATTAACTATTAAAAATTTGTGTTAAATAAAAAACTTATTAAACGCATCTAATTGAAATATATTTAATAATTATTTAAAAATCTATTTTAACCAAGAAAAGACGTATTGTTTGGATATATTTATTTTCACAAAAAATAGTTACGTATTAGAATATATAAAATATGATGATATATATTATAAACAAGGATTTTTATAAACAAAACTCTGTTATATAAAATAATATCAAAATTATTATACAAAATACATTATTATACGAAATTTGAACACTTTTTTTTTTTTGAACCTTTTTAATTTCTCGAAAATAATCGTACGTGCTAGATGTTATTAGATATTCTCATATTCGTTCATATGCGCGAAAACGAGTCAACCAAGTAAACACTTCGAGCTGATTATAATAACTCATCATATCCACAACATTTTTTCCAAATTTGGCAAAGCTAAATTCTCTAATCAGTGAATCAACCCCGCATAACAGCCAAATACACTCTACAAATTGAAGAACAAAACGGAAAATTTCGAAGGCCAAGATTCAATGAATGTAGACGCTGTAAAAAAACACGATTAAAATCACCACAGTAAAACCGTTTGCATAAGATTCAGTGCACCTAGACGCAGTAAATGCGCTCTGAAATGAACCTGGACGTAATTATACTGCTACATACGGAGTATTGTAAAGACACAAAGCAGCACTCCCTCGGTTCTCAACATATCTTATCCATCAATTTTCCACCTGGAAATATATTAAATAAAAATCTAGTATTCCTCTCGTTCCTATTTAGTCGTTATTTAACTTTTAACGAATCAAATTGATTATTTTTAACCACAAATTAATATTTGGATAATTAAAAAGAGACCGGGCAGTATAAATCAAAACCTTTTAACACACTTGGAGTATAATTTTATTTAAAATTATATTATAAATGATACCAATAAATTAAAAGTATATTAAAAAAAGTGCAATACTTGTCTATGAACCTGACCTCTAAAAGGTAAATCGTACATTGTCCCTATACAGTGTCGTCACATTTTTGACAGTGAAGCTCAATCAATTATTATAAATACTAGCATGTGAACACTCTATCTCCATCGTTACACCATTCGAGTCCCAAGTCTCTCCCTTTTCTTATAAATACAAAACCCTTTTTTAAGCTTGTCTATTCACTTTCAAGCTAAAAAAATACATATCAAACATATTCGATGGCAGTGAGGTTCAAGAGAGTGGCCGAAGCCTTTGACAGGGCGTCAAGGGCCAGGGCTAATTGCGACGAGAGTAGCGGGAGCGAGCGACATTTGTCGCCCGCTCCCGAAAGTGATCTGTCTGATCTTGTGAATTCGTTTATTGATGGAGAAGAAGGTGATAGTGGTATGAAGGAGGACAAGTTAGATGTGACTAGTGATGAAAATGATGTGGGAGATTATTGGGAAAATTGTGTCAATTCGTTGCGCGATTATTTGGAGGCAAAATGCAGCGATGGTGATGTGAAGATGAGGATTCGAATGGAAGTCGAATTAGCGTGCAGTGGGTTAGGGGTTGATCGATCTTCGCCGGAGTTTAAACGCGGTTTGATGACTAGTTTACGTCAAAGAGGTTTTGATGCCGGTAAGTATTTTTCAATTTCTTGAGACGCAAAAATGAACATTAATACATACGTTACATAAACAAATGAAATATCGATTTTGTTTTGTCTATCTCATCGTATGATTTTATGGTTCTCTTTCTCTTGTTATTTATCTCATCATTCGACTATTAGTATATTATTTTATGATTTTGGTTTTCTTTATTTTCTCCTGTAAAATTATTGAATTCAAAGAATAGTCTTGTAAAATTATTGGCTTGTTTGGTAATTTGGATTTCGTTTAAATTTCTGAATTTGATCAAATAACATGTTTAGATACTAAAAAAAGTTGATTTGAATTTTATTTGAAATCCAGAATATTCAAATGCTAGTATGAAAATGAGTATGTGATACCTGAAATCATGGCATTTGAAATGAAATAGATGTTATCAAACGCAATCTAATGTCAATTTGATGTGAAATACATGTTCACAGAAGCAATCTAATATTTCTTAAGTGATAACCTTTCATAACCATTACCTGTTTGCACTGATCAGGTCTTTGCAAATCAAAGTGGGGAAAAACATCGCAACTACCACCAGGAAATTACGAATACATCGACGTCAATGTAGCCGGACATCGTTACATTGTCG
Organism: Daucus carota subsp. sativus; assembly: GCF_001625215.2. NCBI lineage: Eukaryota > Viridiplantae > Streptophyta > Magnoliopsida > Apiales > Apiaceae > Daucus > Daucus carota. The sequence goes on along the minus strand of NC_030387.2, from coordinate 32,425,274 downwards.
AAGTTGCTCTGGCCAGCGAGTTCGAAGTGGCTCGATCCGCAGACGGCTTCGCCGCCTTACTCAAAACTCTCCCTCCCATATTCGTCGGAGAACCCGAATCGCTGAAGCAAATTGTGAGATTAATGTGCAGAGCAATCAAGAAATCCATGAATATACATGAAATGCCTCTGCCACCGTGGAGACGCTACGCTTACATGCAAGCGAAATGGTTTAGCTCAGATTACAAAAGAACGATTAATGAAATTTCTTCTAGGAAGGGCTTAGATTTGCATGAGAAACCGGAGAAGAAGAGAGCTGTAGGGTTTACGCCACTGCCGGTGATTAATCGATTTTATTTTTGCAGAGAAGCGTGTGTTAGTAAAGTTGGATCAAGAGTGGGGAATTTGGCTATGGTGATGAATGGGAAGGAATTGTTGCAGTAATATAGTGTAGATAATAATGTTGTGTGGTTTGCTTTGGGTATTACCTTTTTTTGGTTCTCGATATTGTATTAATTCACCTGTTGGATACAAATTGTTTTATTTATGGTTATGTGGTGACAAGAACAGTTGTTTGAATACATAGATTTTTTCAAATGTTTCAGTTCTGTCAATTTAGGCATGTACTGTTGTAATGTACATACTCCTTGAGTCCTTTTGTTCCAAATTTTTATATAAACCAATTTTTGGATGTTAGGAATTGACAAAAGGCATAATACAGAATATTCAATCCTTAGAATTTTATAAATCAAACTAATCGAGTAATAAGAACCGGTGAGATTTGGGACCCGACCCTTTTTTATAAATCTTCCTATTGTCTCTTTAACTCGATTGAACACCATGAAGCGGAAGAGATTCAAACTCTTAACCATTTATATCAACACAAGGCCCCACGTTTAATGGGACACTCTCCCAACCCCATTCAACCAAGAATTTGTATTTGCATTAATAATAAAAACTTATGCTTTTTACCTAAGTGTTATATATATTATACATATCTATATCTAATCGAAGTAAATATATATATACATGCCTATGAATCTTATAAAGAATATTAGGTAAGGTGTCAAATTTATCCACCTTATACCTAGGGCCGAGCATTCGGTCGGTTCGGTCCGGGTCTTCCACCTTATACCTAGGGCCGAGTATTCGGTCGGTTCGGTCCAGACCTGGACCGAACCGAAAACCGAAATTCTAATTTTTTACAAATCGAACCGGGCCGAAATTAACGTATGGACCGAACCGGAACCGAATTTCCCCCCAAAAAGTATGAAAAGGCAAATAAAACCAAAATAACAAACAAAACATACTTGTTAATCAATTCCAAGCACATGATCTGCATGATTTTTTTCAAACTAAAACATTAAGTTGCAGAACAGCAGGCAGTAGCCATCAAATACAGAAGTAGAGATTAGAGGTTAGTGAATCTCCAATTCTCGAAGTGAAGTAGCGATGCTTGACTGAGAATTAGGGATATTTTTGAAGTGAATCTGGACTTGGGTTTATGTGCTAGTGCGGCTGAATGCATATGTGGTCTGTGAACTGAAGGGTATGCAAATATGGATACAGTCCTTGTCTCTATTAACAATTTAACATATATTATATTTAATATATTAATAGAAAAAGTTCGGTCTATTCGGTCCATTCGATTTTTTTTGAAAGGACCGAACCGAAATTTAATTCGGTCCGAACCGAAGAACCAAATAGACCGAAATTTCGAAAAAATTGGAACCGAACCGGACCGAATTTATACGGTTCGGTTCGGTTTTTCGGTTCCGGTTCGGTTTTGCTCACCCTTACTTGTACCTGTCAATCGGGTCGTGTATTTTAATGTTTCGTGAAATTGAAACTCATATTGTATCTGTTTAGGATTCGTCTACCTAATCTCAAACTCATATTTATTCCGAAACATGTTGTCTACTTTTCATGCATTTTTCGTGCATTTTTCGTGCGTATATATATAATATAAATATAAAATTAATTAAAATATTTTTTAAAATACATTTAAAATATTATTTCTAAAAATTATATATTAAATCTTTATATTGACATACAAGTCTGTACAAATTTGTACATATGTGTGTGTATAATTTATGTAAATATATATATTTTTACATGAAAACTTATTCATTTAAAAGTATATTTACATCTTGTACTTTCGTGTATATTAAATGTCGTGTATATTAAATAAAATCTCATGTCCGACACTAATTTCACCGTATATCTCCGTGTTTGTGTATTAAAAATTAAAATTCAAACACTAACTTTTCATATCGTGTATCAAATTACACGCCGCAATTAGAAAAATGTTTCTTAATTTCATCCATAATTTGAGGTGTTCATTATGTTCAATACACTGCATGCCAACAACTACAAAGAGGGAGAGACATCCTTGAGCATTTCTCGTGTTCCTTTACACATGAATTCGGTTGTAGAGTACATGGCCAGGTATGGTATGGAGAATCTTGGGGAGCTCACTGAAACAACGAAGATTGTTGGTAACTTGGATTATTATCTACAACGTGATATGGGTATTGAAATAAAAGATAGTTTTGGTGAAGTGAATGATAGTGTTTATTGATAATATTCATATTCATAAGCTTGCTTACAGTGAATAAGAAGATTACACTTATAGAAGATTACAACTCATACGTGATAACGTGATCCCTTAATTATAGCTAACTAACTATCCTAATGTTATCAACTACTAGCTTGGCTACTGGACTCCTGAAGACTTGGTCTTTCATGCCCCCGCAAGATTGTGCTTCCATCATGGATGCCAATCTTGGAGCGATGCAGAATGAATTGCTTCTTTGGCAGTGCTTTAGTTAGGGAATCAGCAAGTTGATCAGTGCTGTGCACATGTGAAACTCGAAGCTGCTTGGCCAGAACTTGATTGCGGACAAAATGAAAATCCAAAGCAATGTGTTTCATTCGAGAATGAAACACGGGATTGCGACAAAGATACGTAGCACCAATGTTGTCACAGTAGATGGTTGGAGGTGATTTGAGGGGTTGATTGAGTTCGTGCAATAAGTTGGTTATCCGGTTCAGTTCAGCTGTAGTTGTAGAAAACCATTCCCTCTAAAACCTTAAGGTGTTAGAGGATGCCCCTTTATGGATCTTATATTTTAACACTCCCCCTCACTCGAAATCCCATTATTTGGGTTGAAGAGTGGATCACGGGCGCCCATCTTTGGGGTATAAATTGCCTTCGTGTCCATTTTAAATTTTTGAGAATATTGGGGGTGGCAGGGGCTCGAACACGAGACCTCCCGCAAACCTGGCTCTGATAACATGTAGAGAACCATTCCCTCTAAAACCTTAAGGTGTTAGATCCTTCACAAGGAAATAATGAGGAAAGAATTCAATAGAAGCATTGTTAGTTTTGCAGAATTTGGAAACAGATAAAAGATTATGAGAAATATGTGGTGCACATAAAATATTATCAAGACAAAACGAATTATGAGAAGAAGAGATAGTAGCGCGGCCTGTATGAGTGATAGGAATAACATTACCATTACCGACGAGGATGTCATCAGTGCCATAATATTCAGAATGAACGGAGAGATTAGCAAGGTCGGAGGTAATATGATGCGAAGAGCCAGAGTCAACTAACCAAGGTTGATGCTTGTTGGCGTTTGGAACTGTGGTTGTCGGATGAGCTTGAGGCCATGGAGAAGAAGTGTTTGGTTTGAAGCGAGAACGACAAACTTTGGCGGTGTGTCCAATTTTGTCACAAAGTTGACAAACCGGACGAGGAGGCGGAGAATTAGTAGAAGGGGCATATGATCGTTGGGAAGAGTAGTTAGAGCTCGTAGAGGATGGGGGTTGACGACGAGGACCAGAGGGAGAGTAATGAGAGGAATTATGATAGGTGGGTGGTCTGGGGTGAGAATTTGTATCGCGGGTCTGATGCCATGGCTGATTTTTATGGTTATAGTGTCGTTGGGTAAACTGAGCAGTGACCTGAGAAGGAGTCTTCTTACCTTCCTCACGTTTAACGAAAGTTTCATGATCGAGGAGCTTGTCATGAAGCTCTTCAAATGTCATGGACGTCTCTCGGGTACGAATTGCAGCATTTAATTCTTTGAAATCACTACTGAGGCCGTTTAAGGTGTGAGCGACGATTTCTGCATCACTTAACGGGTGGCCAATTAAAGCCAGATCATCAATGACGGACTTGATAGTCTGCATGTACTCAGATATGGTGGATCCTTCCTGTGAAGTTTGCATTAAGGTGGAAAGAAGAGTTAACATTCTGGTATTTGATCGGTTTGCGAATGTTACCTCAAGTTTGGTCCAGGCTTCTGATGCAGTTGTGGAGGAGGATATGAGAGGGGCTATATTGCCAGCCAGAGATGCTTGAATAGCTTGAAGGATGAGACGATCTTGTCGTAACCATAATTTTCTTGATGTTGTTGTTGATAAGCATGTGTTATCAGTGGGAGTTTCAGAACTTGGTGGAGTTTTCTGTTTCTCAGGTGGGCAAGGAAGTGATCCATCGATATAACCCATGAGATCATAACCAAATAAAAGATTCGAGAATTGAGACCGCCATGAAGCGTAATTTCCTCCACGAGAAAGCTTAAATGGAATCTGAGTGGCTGTATTAATGGATATTAGTGGGCTAGTATGTGTATTAGCAGCAGAGGAAGATGAGATGATAATGGGAGTTTCTGAACCTGCAGATGGTGGGGTTGAGGGTTCTGGTGCCATTATATGTAAAAAAAAAAGAAGCATTAATTGCTCAAGGCAAAGGAGCTCTGATACCATGAAATAAAAGATAGTTCTGCTGAAGTGAATGATAGTGTTTATTGATAATATTCATATTCATAAGCTTGCTTACAGTGAATAAGAAGATTACACTTATAGAAGATTACAACTCATACGTGATAACGTGATCCCTTAATTATAGCTAACTAACTATCCTAATGTTATCAACTACTAGCTTGGCTACTGGACTCCTGAAGACTTGGTCTTTCAGGTATGACACTGCCCCTTTCGTTCGTTGCAGTGGTTCAGAATTTGGGGGAGGGTGAGGTCATAGATGCCTCACCACCCAAGAATGCTAAGAAACGAAAGCTAGACATGACTCAAGAGCTATGCCTCGGAAGGAACAAGACTTTTGTTACGTCAGAAAAAGTTTCTCAGTTGGATCTCAACTCCGGCCAGCCTGACATGATGTCCTCTTTTGAAGCAAATGATCCCCTGGAACAAAATAAAGGAAAGGAAAAACTTATGGAGGGCTATGCTTTTAATGTAGATGGGGTCCTCTCAGCGGAGGCAGTTTGTATACTGGATGAAGGAAAGCTTGATGTCTACTCGGAAGTGTTCAAAAAGAAGCCAGTTGATCTAGATGAAGTGGTGGGAGATGGGGTTTATGTGAAAGATGTTATGCACCATGCTATCCTTGGTTCCGTGGCGTCTGTGCTTCCAAAACTAAATGTTTTTAAGTCGCAGGCGGGATGCTCTGTAATGGATGAGGTGGGGGATTTTATTAAGGTGGACCAGGTGCTCAAGTTAATGGGTTTTGACAAGGAAATTGGGGTTGTTATCAAGAATGTGACTAGGAAAATCTATGCCTAAATGCCGACTGTTGTTATGGATGATCAGATCAGATGAATGTTTTAGCTATTAGTAAGTTTTTTAGTTTCAGTTATGTATGACTTTTAGTCTCGGCATCTCTTTCATGTTCAGTTTATATGCATTTATGCATATAGGCGGATGATGATAAGGTTCCTTTGTTGTAAGAAATTCTGAGATTAATGAAATGAATCTATTAAGCTTTTCGGAAAAAAAAAATCAATATATTTTTTTTGAAATGATGCATCACAATATTGGTAAGTGTAATTACCAGGACAGATTTTGGTAGAACACGTGACCCTGCCTCTTAATAATTTGATATGACCTTTCAGTTCGTGACCCTGTTAGTAATGCCTAGGGGTGTCAATGGATCGGATCTGGATCGGATCAAGCATGATCCATATCCTGATCCGTTTAATTTTACCGGATTCGGATTCGGATCGGATTTCAACCGGATTTTTTAGAACATGATCCATATCCTAATCCGTAGGATCACGGATTTTTGGATCGGAGCTCCGCTCCGTTTATATTTAAAAAAATAAATAAAAATTCTTCACTTATAAAAAGTTGTTGGAATCACTTATAATAATAATTTATAAATTCAAAATGTAGTGTTTTAAAATACAAAAACACACTTGTTCAAATATTACAAGTCTTTAATAAATTCCGGAAGTTTAGGATTGAGAAACACTACGTTGATTTATATATATTACAAATCTTCTAACAAAATATGAGAAACTTAAAATTTAAATAGGTTGTACTAATGCAGCTCAAAACTCTCAAACAAAATGTTTAATAAGTTCAATTATCCAAGTTCAAATGGTATCTAATTTTATTTATTTATTTACATATGTAATATCTTAATAGAGTATATATATACACAGATATATAAATATATATATATATATATATATATATATATATATATATATATATATATATATATATATATATATATATATATATATATATATATATAAGTCGGATCGGATTTTTTTCGGATCGGATCGTATTAAATCCATATCCTATATATCGGATCGGATATTTTCCGGATCGGATTTTTTTCGGATCGGATATTATTTTAGGTGATCCATATCCGCTCCGTTAGCTCCTGGATCAGACCGGGTCGGACCGGATATCCGCTCCATTGACACCCCTAGTAATGCCCATTTTGGTTTCAAGAATTAAATTGACCAAATTTTAACTAAAAACTATAAATTATCTATTAATTATTTTTAAAATTTGAAAATTATGTATTAAAATAGGGTAAATAATTTTTAACAATATAAAATCTTATAGTTTAGCGGCTTTATCTGTCGTTGGTTTGTTTTGGCTGGTTCAATAATACCGCCTATCCTAGCAAGTTTTATAAACCCACTGGATCAAAAGCTTCTCAAGCTCAAGAGCTGGGGGCTAACGTGGGCTCTGCTCAAGGACTAGGTAAATATTTGATGCCCAGAGAAGTCATTTTTGGAGAAGAAACTATGCGTTTTGGGGATTTCCGCGCCCCTTGTTTAGAACAATTTTATTATATTTATCTATGTAAATTTCAATCAAAGTAAATCAATTCTACCGATCAAAAGGTTCTAATAATATAAATTTTATTATTTTTATCAGTTATGACTTATGTGATATATGAGTTTCAATTAATGTAAAGTGAATTAAACTGATCAAAAATCAAAATGACCATGTAATTAAGACGGAGGAAGTGTCATGGGTTTTGTCTATTCAGGGACTCTGTCCTCGCACAAATTATGTAATTCCAATCTCAAATTACAAGCATACAATAATTTCAGGAGTAAATTTTACTAGCAGTCATAGCTTCAAATCCTCTCATACTATCTCACAAACAACAAGTTCTTAAAGGCTACAAATCAATTGTTGTATTAAAAAAATACCAAACCACTCAATCTAAAATATTCATCGCATCCCATAAAACAGATTACCAACCAAAAAATCATCACTCTAGTCACCAATAGACGCAAACTGCCGTGAAATCAAAAACAGAATGCCTGGAAAGTGACCCATGTTTAAACACGTTAATCTACAGAGAAGGAAATAAAAAAAAGCTAAATGTTAAGCTTTTTTTTTAATCAGCCCCTTCTCTACATAGAGATAGAGATTCTTTACCATTGCAGAACATAAAATTTGTGAACTAAAATGTAAGAAGTTCGGTAAGCAGATTTGTCAACTGAAAAATAACAACCGGCCAGTAAACTTCTGTGTGTAATATAGCTATAGCCGCTATGGCAAATTCAAGATCGGGGCAGAATTGTAATCCCCTCTCTTGGTACAATATAGCGTTGAAGCAAATTCATAAATTCGTTGAAATATTTTTATGTTTAGATACGATGTAGAGATGGAAAGAGATGAAGCTAAGAGGGAGGCTGTGAATATGTTCTGCCTCTTTTTGATGAAAACCTAGTCAGTTTGGGTGGTGTATATATAGCGTTAACGAGGATGATTCGGCCCATATATGATTGTGTGTAACTGGAGTACTGGGCTTGGGCCGTTGAATTTTTTTGCTAAACTTTTTCTGTCCAAGTCCCATAAGTGATTTTATTGATTTGGGCAGATTATTTTAGATTTTTTTAATTAATATGACTTGTATCGTTACAATTGAGTATCTGTTAGTCGAAATTTTCCGAATGACTAGGGTCTTATAATAATATATTTGAACTATAATAATAAGAAAAAGGGAATCATAGTAGAAAAGTTTCTAGTGATCTTTATATCTAATTAGAAATTTCAACGTACGAATATAATTATGTTGTAAAATAGATAAATATGTAAATTTTCAAATGATTTAACAACTTAAATTATTCATAACAAATTTTCCGAATGACTAGAGTCTTATAATAATATATTTGAACTATGATAAAAAGAAAAAGGGAATCATAGTAGAAAAGTTTTTAGTGATCATTATGTCTAATTAAAATTTCAACGTACGATATGTTTTAAAATAAATAAATATGTCAATTTTCAAACGATTTAACGATTAAAACTATTCATAATAAAAATAAATGATCAAATTTTACCGTTCACATTACACAAGAAAATAAATCTTTTTGGGATAATATGACTATACGAGGTCAAGTCCAATACGACAAGCATTGGTTATAAGAGTAAATGATATAAATTTCTTGTTTTTTGTTAATTTAAAATTTATTTATTCCCTACAAAAACCAAATACAACACAGGATATAAAGTAAAACAGGTAGCAGTGGAGAAAAATATTAGAATTCGTAAAAAATAATGTCAGTTCGTATTTTGTGCTCCGCCGGTACAACTGAAGTATATACGAACTCCGGCAGCATAAAAATAATTACCCAAGAATCGAATAATTAATTTAAGACCTACAAGTTACAAATACCAGACCTGGACTTGAGTTTCTTAAGCTAAAGAATTATACACAAAAAAAAAAAAGTAAAAATGCAGAGCATAAATCATCTCTTTGCTCTTCCTCCCTCAACTACAAAGTACTTAAACGTTCTTTCCATAGGCCTAAGAAGAAACTCACTCTCTGTGCCAATCTTATCTCCAGCTCATGCTCCCGAAAATCGGATGATCGAACGTAGAAGCCTAATAACAGAAGCTGCAGGAGCAGATGTCCTGGATAATGATGAGTTGTTGCTAGATGAAAAATTTGTTTTGGAAGCTGGTCTGCAGATCCAAGCAATGCCTAAACACTTAGCCGTGATCGCGGATGGCCATAGGCGATGGGCGCGGCAGAAAGGGCTGCCAGCCAAGTTCGGGCACACGACGTTTGTGCCCGGGCATAAAGAGCTTGCTCGCCTTTGTTGCAAATGCGGAATCAAGGCTCTCACTGCTTTCGTTTTCTCTCCTGGAAACTGGAAGCGCCCAAAAGTTCGTGGAGCAATATAACAAATTTATTACTGTCAGTACCTTTTGGTGAAGTTTTTTTACCAAATAGTTTGTTTGTGCAGGAGCAGGTTGAGTTTATGATGAGCTTGTTCGAAGAGGGTCTAAGATCAAATTTAGAACCATCAATGAGGTCTGAATCTTTTCTTCCAAAGTTTACATGATTATTGATTTATGGGTCATTCTGGTGTGTGCCCATAAACACACGTTAACAATTACTTTTTACTTAGGTGACAAATTTTATTAGCGGAGATTTTTGTGCATGCAAGGAACCATCATTATTAGTTAGATTAGAGCCAATAGTAATCCACCATCTACCTAAAAAGTGGTTGTTAGTATGTGTCCATGGACATACACTAGAAAATCTGTTGATTTATTTCACTCATTGTGCAAACTCGCATTTAAACAACTAATTTACTTACATTCGTATGTGGATCGTGTCGTAATAGGCATGACATAAGGATATCAGTAATCGGTGATAGGAGAGGACTGTCCAAGTCATTTCAAGAAGTGATCACTGAAGCAGAGGAAAAAACAAGAGCCAATACTAGACTGCATATCATTCTTGCCATTAACTACGGCGGACAATCTGAAATAGTAGAAGCCTGCAGAACCTTATGTAAAAAGGTAAAAGACGGTTTGATTGAAGAGGAAGAAATTAACCAGAAAATGTTTGAACAAGAACTATGGACAAATATATGCCCCGAGTTTCCTTTCCCGGATATGCTGATAAGATTTTCTGGGGAGCAACGGTTAAGCGACTTTTTAGCTTATCAATTAGCTTATGCTGAACTGTACTTTCCAGAAACTCTTTTTCCTGATTTCGGAGAAGAGGAATTCCTGAAGGCCATGAAACATTTTCAGCAACGAAAGAGGCGTTATGGTGGCGGCGAATAAATATTTGGTCCAGTTGTACGAACAATGCACTTTGTTTTATGTCTGTTCCAAGGCTTACATACTTGTACTAGCTCGTATTTTATTTGATCACAGGTTATTATTACCGGGAGCCTGTTGGCTGAACTTATGACTTAACGTGACTTATACGAAAGCTAGGAGTTTGCGCTTGCTCAGTCACTCTTTTAGCATTTAGTATGAAAGTGACCAATCATGCATGACCCAAACAGATGAACTAAGGGAGTCATAAGGCAACCACAGGTCATAACTGAAGGACATGATGGTGAAAATTTCAAAGGCATCAATAAAGTTAACAAGAAAGGTGGGTTCAATTTTATGAACAATGCTATTCGACTAATTGATTCTATGGAAGGTGGTCGGCATAAATAAATTAGTTTTCAAGGGACTTGGCTTGGCTTGATTCCTGATAAAATTGAGAATTCATCAACGATACGATCAATGGTTTGGCCAAATTAAGAAATCGAGGATGGCAGTAAATGGAAATAGGAGTACTAAACCATAGTCGAATTTGTAATTAATATCATAAGAAAACATAGTTAGAACTTTTTGTGTAGTTAATGCATTGAAATTAGTAAAATTGGACACACAATATCACATTTTAAATCTCTAATATGTGTTAAATTGTCAAAGAGCATCACCACTCATAATAAGCCTTTGGCTTTTGATCAAAAAAAAAAAAAAAAAAAAGCCTTTGACTAAAAGCTTAGTTGGCTTATTAAAATTAAAAATTATAACCAACGTACTCAAAAAATAAGCTCCAGCCACATCCACTCATTGTCTATAATTATAACCAACTATAATTATAACCAACCTCTTAGGGATGACTGAGGTCTGTAGGAAATCTGTACGAATATTACACATCACTTATTACCATATTAAAGTGATAAATTCTATTTATAACAATTTAAAATATTAATAACATACTATTTTTAAATTATAGCCAATATCATCGAAACAAAATGTTTTACAGGTTCAACAAATTTTACATAATGTCCTACAGGTCCAATTTAGCCGATCATTATAGCCAACACCATTCGAGATACTCTAACAAGACTAATATTTTGAAATGGAGCGAGTAACTAAGAGTGTAGTCAACTTAAATTTTTTATTTCATGAGAATCTCTTAATGAAAGTTGAGGTAAAATCTCATATACTTGATATGCAATATTAATGATTGAGATTTCAAATAATATAAAATGGTAACAAATCATTTATAATCAATTTATAATATTCAATAAATTAAATACGCCAGATATTATACCAAATTTATTATAATAATTTTGCATTACCATCTCACTAGAAAAGTTATATAAATAGATGGTTGAAGGTCATACCTATGATGCAATATAATTTTAGGAATATATTATTTCTTCTATTAAGTATTTTTTTTATTTTGATTATTGCTAAAACTCTTATTCAAAAAATTAGCTATGGAGAGAAAGGAATCGATCAAATTTGTGATTTTTGGGATGATATTTATCTTACTTGGAACATGTTATTGTAAGGAAGAGGTTAAAGGAGGAGGAGTAATTCATGATTGTTGTACTCGATGTTTTGAACAATGTCGGGAGATGTTTGGTTATGTAAACGAAATATGTCTCAGAAATTGTCAACGAGGTTGTCCTATATATTGTCCACCTTTCCAAACCAAAGGTTACTGCTCTTCTAAATATATACATACACATACAAACTTACATGCATATGCACACACAAATGAAGTATAAATTATATTCGTGTTTTCATTCTACATTGCAGGGCAAAACTATGAAGAATACATATCCAAGCTACACAAGGACAAGAAAGGAAGACTCGGTGGAGGAAATTGATGAATAATAAGGATTTCAACATGTTTTCAAGGAAATTATTGATAATAATGTTGGGTAGCGATAAATAATGATACTACAATATTTATACTAAGAACGTAAATTTTGTACACTCTTTCTTTCAATAATGTTGTCTTTTACTGTCAATTTTTATGAGCTGAATATGAAAATTTGAAATACGTGATAAAATCCTAGTTGAATTTAGATGATTTATGTAGATAACCCTACCGAAGGATACATGAAACTGCACAATGTACGAAACTAAACACGTAAACTTAAATAAAACCCATAAATAAAAATTTATCATAATTATAAAACTATATATTTAAGATTGAAAATTCTACTAATATAAAACGCTTCATATGAAATATTCAAAATTGGGATTTCTAATAATATAAAGCACTAACAAATCCTTCATAATCCTTTATAATGTCCAATAACTTAAATACACTCGATATTTTATAAAATTTATTATAAAATATATATTGTAAAAATCATGATTACAATGAACTACACACTCTTTAGAATATTGGGTACAAAGAGCAAAAATTCATTTCAGATCAAACATGAATTTCACATTGTTAGCAAAGCCAATTCTTGTTCTTATACTCTCCTGCACCATAACTATCTGCTTCATATTTTTACAATCCAACCCAAACCCAAATATAAACCCAAAATCATCTTCTCTTGTGAACAATACAAACTATACAATGGCAGCTCGTAGCTTTATATTGTGGCTTCATGGGTTGGGTGATTCGGGTCCTGCTAATGAACCCATTAAATCCCTTTTTACTTCTCCTCAGTTCAAGAATACTAAGTGGTCTTTTCCTTCTGCTCCTTCTAGTCCAGTTACCTGTAATTGTAAGTATATAGTTGTGGATTTTACTTTGTTTTTAGTTCTGGGTTTTGGGTTTTATATATTGTTGCTGTTTTTAATTTAGTCAAATGTGTATGATTGTGATTACAAGATTTTATGAGTTTGATTTGGGCATTGGTTGATAAAAGATGAAATCTTGCTGGGCATTTTTATAGTGATAATTAAAATTGGATTGCGAAAAATATTAAGTTGCAAAAAGAAAAGGTTCTTTATGATATTATTATGTATTTGGTTACAGGAATTACATGTTTTTTATGAGTTTGATCTGTTTTGGGTTTTTGATTATATGTGGTAAAGGTGCCAGCTTTGGTAGGTATACTATCTTTGCGAGAACTATTAAGTTGGGAAAAAACGAAGAGCCTGTGTCAACTATTTTAGCTATAGGGTGGAATGAATGAAATGAATAACTTGAGTAAAATTTAGGATACAAACATAAATACTTGATTCTTTCTCACCCCATTTCAGACCTTCCAACATAAGGGAGCACTACTGTTCCATTTTTGATCTTGGAACCGAACATGGGTCAAAGAGAACAAAGCGGAGTGCTTTTTCCTGAAGTCGTCGGTGTTTAAAATTGCATAACATAATGTAAAAAAGTGTTATTGCTAGAAGCATATTGTTCCCTTTCGAATTGCATCACGTAATATAAGAAAGTGTTGTTGCTAGAAGCATATTGTTCCCTTTATTACTTTATTAATTCCTAATTTATGCCGTTTTAGTGCATTAGAAATTTTCCTTACCAGTTGGTCTCTATACTACATCTTAACATTCTTCTTTGTAGATGGTCATGTGATGCCCTCATGGTTTGACCTTCTCGAGATACCCGTAACAGCGGTAAGCTTTCTTCATCCTCGCTAAATCTCATTGGCTCCATACTATGATCTTTTCATGATGTTAATTTGTAACTCACAACTTTATAACATACAGCACGATATTCATCCCGCTTAATATATAAGTTTGAAGTGCCTACAAATATCAGAAACAGAGTGGTAAAGTAAGAAAATATAGCAAAGAAAACTTAAAGCACACTAGCAATTATAAAGAAATAAAGATTACCTATGGTCATGAGAATTAAAATTTTCTGTCAGGACTTGATGAAGAACCCTGTTCCTATCACACTGAATTAAGATAGTGCAGTGATAGAACAATAAAAATATACTGTTATCTCCATGACAATCTGTTTTAGTTCCATCAGGTATATTTCACTTAAAATAGTATGTAGCTTGGCACTAGTAGTAGCCAGAGGTAGGAAATCGTGAAGGCGTATCAAGATTCAAGTATCGGCCTTAAACAAGCCTTCTTGGATTCTTAACTTAGTCAGTGTTCGTACTGTCAGAGGCATGTCTTCTGGAAAAATTATATGGTTGTTGTTTGAAACATGGGATTTCCTCTTTATCGGTAGTGGAATTGAGATTTGATCCACACAGACTTACTTTAGTTGTCCCAATCTATTCTAATATTCTACAAATTACATAATAGAGTTCAAAAATACTGTATGCTATTTTAAAATGTATGAAAGCCATTCCTTGGTATTTCTGTTTTCTAGTTTTTGGTTAATCAGACGAACACCTTCTGAATCATATTTATTTTTTACTTCTTTGATAGCTCCCAATAGCAAAATAAGTGCTGTTCTTTTACCACAGATATTTTTATATGTTTGCTGAATTTCTAATATAACTATGTCTATATAACTATGCGTTAAACAAATCCTATTGTGTTTAACTAAATTATTATACTGATTCTAAACATCATTTCATTTGCATTCTCTTCACCATATTAGCATTCTCCAAGAGATGAAAGTTCGGTTCTTAAAGCAGTTCAGAAGGTTCATTCTATGATAGACAAGGAGTTAGCTGCAGGGACAGATCCTAGCAATGTGTTTGTTTGCGGGTTTAGTCAAGGAGGTCTGTTTTACTCTCATTTGTCCTTCATCTACTTGGAACATGCATACTCATCTGTTGGTTCTCATTGTTAACATTTCAGAGTTTTCCAGGTGCCTTGACCTTGGCCAGTGTTTTACTTTACCCAAAAACTTTAGGTGGAGGAGCCATATTTAGTGGATGGGTCCCCTTGAATTCTTCTTTCATAGAACGAATGACGCCAGAAGCAAAGAAGGTAATTTCTTAATTGCTAGTGGTATTTAAGCTTTCTTTTCCTCTTTTAGTTATAAGCATAATATAATACTATTTCCATGATTCACTTTCTATGCATTAATAATTATGTCCAATATATGTATTAAAGTATTGATGTTTGGAACAAGTCTGAAGAAGTTTACTTATCAGTTACCACAAATACAAAAGATCTTGTTGTATAAGAAATTGTGAAAGCAAAGTGTTTACCACTGCCGCCTGTGTTGCTATTATGCCATCGCTGCACTCTGATTAATAAAATCTAGCAGCTGATTTTGTGTGAACTCCAGCATTCTTTTCTGGCTGCCTTGCAAAGTCTCAGTCAAGTACAAGATTATATATATTTCTTTTCTGTGTTTTCCAGATTCAAAATAGATAAAAGGCCGGGGTTTACCAATTAAAAATTGTTTTGTTAATGTCCTCCGTCTAAAGTTATACATTTTTTCATCTTTTTTACTGTTCATCATAAGTGTCGATATCCTTCATCACTATTATTTCTCCACTTTTTATACTAGTGTATTACTTCCAGTTTTATGGAGTTCTATTTAAATATTAATTGTCTCATGGCTAGAATCTAATATCAAGGATATCTGCAGACACCTATCTTGTGGTCTCATGGTATTGTAGACAAAACGGTATTGTTTGAAGCTGGACAAGCAGGTCCCCCGTTTCTCGAGCAAGCTGGAATGAGCTGTGAGTTCAAGGTATTATAGTCATACTTCTTTTACAGGTCCAGCATTCTACCACAGAGGCTATATTTGGAAATTTGTCTGGACACAAAATAATTAATTGGAATTATATTTGTGCAAATGGGCCATATTCTTGCATATGAATTGGAGTCTGTTGCTAATGAAATCTGGATGTCACCTGTTACAGGCATATCCAGGTCTTGGTCATTCAATAAGTAATGAGGAGCTCCGATACTTGGAATCGTGGATAAAGCCTCGCATGAAAAGTTCTTCGTAACTTTTAGGCTCTTTTGCATTGCCCAGATTCTTATCCAAGAGTGTATGATGTTGCTTAGCTCCATTTAATACTAGTCCGACAGCATATAATATAGAGATGAATATTAAAATGTAGGCTTTCGGTGTTTACTGAAATTTATCTATATTAGACCCGTGTTTTCTTTACTTATAACATAACATGGACAGATGTCCTATACTCTCATTCTACATATATACGGATTTTAAAGACTTGAAGTTTTTGGGGATGAGTTGTATCTTGCCTTAATATTTGATCCACGAGTGTACAGAGTATTATTTATTTGAGTCTTTGTCGCTCATTTGAAGTGGCCATATGCTAGCGAATGACAATATAAAGGTTGATGAACACTCATTCGCCATTGCACTTCAGATAATATAGAGATCATGAGAACTAGTCGAAAGTGACATTTATTTCGGGACGGAGGGAGTATTATATTACGAGATGATATCAGTTATCTGATCTGATGAGCAAGTGACAGACTAAATTTAGAGCCTGGAAGGTATTCCACCAGCAACCACCAATGTTTCTCCTGTGATGTAAGAAGCATCATCTGAAGCCAAAAATGCAGCGGCAGAGGCCATGTCTTGTGTTCTTCCAAATCCTTCTAGTAAAATTTTCTCCTCGATGGCCTTTAACTACTCGCAAGGCCACAAAAAAGGAAGATTTCTGAAAGTGGTCTAGAAAATTTACTAGTACAATTCAATACAACAAGCTGAACACAGGGAAATCTTACAAGCAGTTCATTTCTTGAGATGTAGTCGTTCATACGTGTGGGAACAAAACCAGGTGCAACACAGTTTACCCGAGTATCAGGGGCCATCTCGGATGCCAGGGCCTTTAACAAGTTCATAATAAATATGCCAAAAATAGTAACATAATTAAATAACGAATATTGAATGGAAAATACAGAAAAAAGATTAACCTGATCTTAAAGGCGTATCTGATGCAAAATAATAGGGATTTTCTCATAAATATCCAAGTCCAAAATATTTTTTTGTAAAAACACTATGTCTTTTTTAAATATTTTGCAAAAATACCAAACTTTTAAAATATTTGCAAAAATAGTGTATGCAACCCGTTGCAATCACATGCAACTATACTTGCAACCAAATGCAACCATACTTGCAACCCCTGTGGGGCCAATTAACTGAAATTGCTTCTGATTGCATCTAGTTGCAGATCGTATTTTTGTAAATATATTCTAAAAAATAAGTATTTTTGCAAATATTTTCAAAAGATAGTAAAATCGAAAAAAACTTTAAAAAAAATGGTATTTTTAATAATTTCCCGAAATAATTTCAAAGTTTAACCTTGGTAAGCCCGAGAAGAGTTGTTTTTGTAACTGCATACATTCCCTTCAAAGAACCTGGACTATACGCACCAACTGAGGAAATAAAAATAACAGACGAGCCTTTACTCAAGAACGGAGCTGCATCCTGCAACAGAATTTGAAATCTGAGAACCGAGGAAAAATTGGAGGTAAAATTAAGTACTCCCTCCGTTTTGAAATATAGTTCGCTTGACTTTTCGACACACACTTCTAAGTTTTTTTGACCGTATAGCTAAAGTCATTATTTTTTTAAAAAAAAATTCTGTGTTATAATATTAATCATATATTTTTATTCAAAAAAAGAAAATTACAAAAATAATTATTTTAACTATGCGGTCAAATGACTTAAAAATATGTGCCAAAAAGTCAAACGATTTATATTTCAAAACAAAAGGGGTACTAACCACTTAAGTAATTCCCAGAACTTTCAAGGTAAGATAAATTTGGTAAATGATATGAAACATTACTTTTTTTTTTTTTTTGCCAGAGATATGAAACATTACTAATTGTAAGATCACTGATCAAAATTTTGACACTGGAATGACATTATTCTTGGAGAAGTTTACCTTTATGAGTAGTATACCACTTTTGACGTTAATTTCCCAAAGCTTATCAAGCAGCGATTCTTCACTGTCCAATATGCTGCGAAAAGATGGACTTGTAGCCGCGTTGGAAACCACCACATCTATTTTTCCGTATTTCTGAAACCAATTAATTGATCCTCACGAGTTAGTAATATTAGACGAACATATGTTGCAGTAGATTTCTATTATGGTTTGTTTGGGAACCTGGATTTCATTTGAAATCCTGAATTTGAACAAATAATGTGTTCGAGAATATGGGTTTTGATTCCATGACATTCAAATATTAGTATAAACATGAGAATTTGAAATGACAACTCAAATCCTATCATTTGAAATGAAATGCACGTTTTCGAACGCCCGCTTAAGATGTTCAAAAACTTCAGCACAATGACAGAACCAAATGACACTATGAGCAGCATTTAGTTTATAGCATAATAAAAAGCAAATATTTCTCCAACACAGTAACAGATTCTAGTCCTCAGACAGAACCAAATGATCTTAGAAAAGTAGAAATCCCAATTTTTGAATTTAGTCCTTGTATAAATCACGAAAATAATAAGTAAACTTGAATCATAACCTGAACTGTTGTGTCGATGAGATTCTTTCTTTGCTGAGCATTTGATACATGACACACCAGTCCCAGTACTTCAACGCCTTGCGCCCTGAGCTTTTCCACTGCCTCGTCTACATTGTTCTGTAGAGCCATTCACACCAACTAATTTAGTCTAATGCATAAATTTACAGTCCATTCTGATAATCACCGATCACGTTTTAATTTAGATATGAAGAAAGAACAGACTGTGTAAAAATAAAAGGCAAAAAGCACTAATTCAGAATACAAATGAGTACTACCTCCGTCCAACAGGTTCTTTACGTTACTTTTTGGCACGCATCTTAAGGCTCCAGTAAAGTATAGTTTCTTAATATTATTTTTAAAAAAAATTCCATGAATAAAATTTTGACATTTAAACTTTTGTTTAAAAAATATTATGGAAATATACTTTACACGAGTCTCAGAATACGTGCAAACAGTGAACGTAAACAACTTGCTGGGACGGAGGGAGTAACTAGCACTTGAAATGAAACCTGTTTACGAGAGGAGATGACAACGGAGGCACCTTCCAATCCAAGGCGCTCAGCTATGCCAAAGCCAATGCCTTGTGTTGAAGCTGAGACAATTACCACCTTCCCTTCAAATCTCTTCGCCATTTTCATTTCTGTGCTTGTTAAACACAATGTGGTTCCAGTATAAAGCAGAATTTTCTCTAGGGAGCTACGCCGACAATAATTGTGCTATTTAGAATATGCTAGCTATCTGACATGATCTGCCGGCAGAAAAACAAGAGTTTTGTCCTGCTCAAATTTCCCATGAGCTAGAGATATCTATTTATAATTTCTACAACTGCACAGTGACAAATCCAGTTTTTTGGTTTCTCTCAGTATATCAAAATCTCCGACCATAGTTGAAGTGAGTACATCACACAGATGTTCCGCTGTGGAACATCCCTCAAACCAAACTTTTTGTCTTGTTTTATTTGTCAGGTTCGAATTGACCAAACTTTTATTAGGAATAATTTTATGCTTTCCTCTTTTAATTTTAAGGTTGTATAGATATTTTAGGTGATCAATATTATGGATTTGTATGTGGTTTGATAATCCTGCTTGGATTAGTTTGTAGATCAGGTCGAGTTTTGTAATTTTTTTTTTCGTATTTTTCTGACATGTTTTGTCTTAGCCGGATTTGTTGTGGTGGACTGGAATATTGATTTGAAATTAGGTTTTTTTTTTTTTTTGTCAGAATCTACATACTCGAAGATGAGTTGTATCATAGATACAATAAGCCGCATCAGAGAATACTTTCATTCAATAAAGTTTATCATCTAACCGAAAGATACGCAAAGATATCTCCGGACGTTTAGATAATAAGACTTTAAAGTCTGATAAGAAAACCCGTAAAGTCTCTTTCCAAGTTCCTGAAAATTAAAGCAAGCAAAAAGAAACATAAGAATGATAAATTAAGTAAAAAAATTAGGCGGGGGAAACTATATCCAATTATGACATATAATTCCCGACAAAAATTATAATAATATAACAATTTATTCAAAATAAGAATATTAGAACTTATAAAAATATGATACAATTAGAAAAAGTTATAATGTCTAACCAAAGTAAGAACTTTGGTTAGACACACAATACTAAAAATATTGTAATTCTAATCTTTTCAACAAAAATACATAAACAAAAAATTTAAGTTTTTTGTTAGGAAAGGAATGAAAAGAATTAATCCAACTCTTTATAAAAAAATTTATTAAAAAATAAATAATATTTAATTCCCAATCAACATAAGCTTATTTTTAATTATCCAATTAGTCAACAAAAGTTATCATTAGCATGACAATGTATTAGAATTAATAGAGTCTTATTATCAATCCAAGAACAAACTTATCCACACAATATTCATCTAGTACAATAATCGTGCCAACCCATAATGGTCCAAAAGTATATGCCACCAATTATGGCCACCCAAAAAATGGTACAAATTCCTTGAACATAATCAAGACCTAAATAAAAGCCATCAGTTATGGCACCCAATAAATTCTAATTAATAATTAATAAATCAACAAATTTAATAAGTCATTTAAGACGAATAAATACACATAAAAACACGTTTCAAACACACCTCTATTCAAAAACATGAACAAAATCAATTAATTCCTAATATGTATGTGTAAATAAAAACCGCATTTACACAAATATTTAATTCCATGTAATTTATAACCGAAGAATTTAATTCCTTCCTATCCAAAATTATTGCACACTAACATATATACATGTATAATATATAAAAATTATACCATAATTAAAACATTTGATATTCAAATTATAATAAATCAATAATCTATTCGCACATACAACTAAAAACACTTTTAAAAACTAAAACTTGTAAAGTAAAGATCAAACACACACTAAACACATTCAACAATCAAGAACTACTAAGAACACAAAGAACACATATAGAAAATTAAAACAAAACTCTGTTTTCGACTAATTTTGTGGTCGATCAAACAATAAATCCAGTTAAGATAATACAAGTTAGAAAAATATAGGCTACTAAACTCAACAAAATTCACAACCTAATCCGAACAAATATCAATGAATTTACAAATGAATCCAATCAACTAAAAAATCATATGCTACCTCTACATCAAAAGAGAAGAGAATTAATGCACTAATGTAAATCTACCATCATAGTAAACTACAAAAACTAACAAAACAAAACAAGACGAAAAACACACAACAAACATAAAAAAACGTACCTTGACGGAGAGAATTTGATTACAAATAAAATAAAAGAATAATATTACCGATTTTAAAATAAAACCCGTAAATCATCATTAGATCAGAATTCTGACGAGGAAAGAGATCGAAGCCCAGAGTTTATTTGAGATTGATTATGAAAAAAGTGTGTGTGCGTGTGTAACGTACCGATCGGAGGTGTGTAATGAATAGGTGGGAAGATTAGTAGTTTTGGACCTTTTGGTTGTACACACCACGACCAAAAAGATTTGTGAAGATATTTGAATTTGAAATTAGGTTTGTTATAGATTTTGATACGTGTTTTTGGTGTTCTTGATTGTGTAATGGTGTTCTTGATTGTGTGGGTATGTTAAATGTGTGGTTTGATCTTCTATATTAAAAAAATTAGTTTTTAACATGTTTTTAGGTGCATGTTTCTATTGATGATTAATTTGTTATAATTTTAATTTGAATATCAATTTTTAATTATGATGGATGTGCTAATATTATGGATGTTCAAATCTTTTGCATGATAATTATTTTTTATGAATATTTAGTAATATTTATGGTGATCATTATTGATGATTTTAAACGGTTTAATTTTAATTGTACCTTGATTGAGGCGTATTTGTACCATTCATGGGTGGCCATAAGTGATGGCGTATATTTCGGCTTGTAAAGAGCAATTAACTCTATTTTAATTACTTTAGTGTCTAACCAAAGATCCTTCTTTGGTTGAGGCTTTATTTTATATTTTACTTTAGAAAATACATGCAAACACTTTTAGAAATAATTGTTTTTGGATATATTATCCTTTATAATTTGTATAATGTATATAATTTTATATATAAACTTATGTTCTTCTTGTTTCGTTTGTTTTTTTGCAGGATCCTTGGTAGAAATTTTTATGGGTTTTTTCCTCTTAGACATTAAAGTATTATTATCTAAACATCCGGAGATATCTTGCATGTCTTTCGGTTAGATGATAATTTTTTTTGGATGATGAAATCCCTTGTAGCGGCTTATTGTATCTCGAGATACAACCCATCTACGAGTATGTAGACCCTGGCAAAAAAAAAAAAATTATAAATTTTTTTTTTTGATTCTTAGACCCATGTAAAGATAATTACTAATTTCCCGTCAAAATTTGATCAATTTGATCGTAAAAAGTCAAACAAGACAAGTGAGAGTAACAAAACAATTATCAAAAACAAAAATTTTTAGAATCTCCTTAAATTAGTACTATAAAATCCTATTAAATATTATTCAACAATAATGTTTTAGAAAAATACATACATAACCAAGATAATTTACACAGGCAACCAAGGACGTATGCAGGAATTCTAGAATACACTGATGCTCCAACAACTTGAGGATATAATTGGAGCCAAAGTGGTTAGAATTTATCCTCTGTTGGTCCGGGTCACCGTTTGATTCTGACTCATTATAAAAATAAATAAATTATGAACCAGTTTGATTTTGACTCATCACAAAAATAAATAAATTATGAACCAGTTTTATTATTCACTTTCCAACTGTTACCATACCATGTAGTACATTCTTACCTCCAAGTTTTAAGTCCTAACTGCCAACATCTAAAACTCCACCAACAATTCATGTTCTCATCTTCCACTTCCTAGATTGGATATCAATATATCATACTTAATATTGAGATATAAACGGGGATGTATATATTAATTCTCTATGATCTCTAACTTTACAAGAGAGTTATCTCTAATTTCCGACCCCATTTTAAATATTTCTTTCTTTATTTACAGGTCTTTTCGTGGGCCTTTGAGTTAATAAACTTTACTTTGAGTTTTATTCCTCTTCAGGTTGAGGCCCAACACTTACAAACTCAACAACAACTAATGTGCTTGTTAGTTTCTTGGTGAAAATTTACCTCATTTAAAGAAATTTAAACCGGAGCCGGTTGGGTGAACTTAAAATAAGTGCTTCCTATTTAAAATAAAAAAAGTGAAGCAGAAGTTAGAAGCAAATTAAGACTTATAAGTGATTAAGGTGTTTGAGAAAAAAGTAGAAGCCATGAAACAAAAGCTAGTATTCATAGCTTTTAATAAGTACTTCTCGACTTTTTACACAAACGGAACGAATAAGTGCTTCTAACTTATAATTTCAGAAGCGGGCCAAACACCCACCAAGTGTGACATAATACTAGTGTGAACATTTTACAATCTCATTGACTCATATAAAAGTCAACACTTAGTGCATGAAACGTCAGATTTTGAAACCAGTAATTGTACAGTGTGAACGTTTTACAATGTGCAAACTCATGCACTATAAATAAGGTGTCATTGCAGACTCTGCAGCAGATAGGATCCTCAGTCACAAACCTTCAGCCAAAAGCCTCTTATATCTCTTCTTAATCTGATAAGAATGGGAAAGAATTCAGTGAATTTCTCGACAGGGAACGTGTTGATGATGATGGTCTTTTTGTCTGTTTTCTCAACCCGGGCTGTGGTCGGAGTTGTGGATTATAATAGTTGTCTGTCGCAGTTAATTCCCTGTATGAGTTATCTGTTTGATGGCACTCCGAATCCAGGTGATGAGTGTTGCGCCGCAGCACAGGCTTTGGATAACATGGCTATGGCCTCGGTGTCTGATAAGTCGGAGTTCTGTTCTTGTATCAAGAAATTTGCTGTCACTCCTCCTACTGATTTTAACAGAGCCTATCAACTTCCTATCCTCTGCAAACTTAAAACGCCAATCAGTCGTGACATCGACTGCTAAGATATGCCTCGCTGGCCAGATTTATGTAACATCCACCTTTAGAGTGTGTGTTTCTTTGTAATTTCATTATAGTTCTTCAAACTAGTGGATTTGGAAACAAACTTGAAATAACAGGATTTATACACAATATTTTTATGCTTTATACGTTTAGACTATACAATTCTTCATTTAATAGGCTCATATCAGAACAATCCCAACGCCAGAAGAAACTATAAATAGATTTATATCACATAACTAGATATTAAGGCTAATGAAATTTTCAGCTTGGTAAAAAGACTAATACTAGATACCAATTGTCTTGTTCAGCAACCAGAGAGTAAGAGACATCTGAATCGCAATAATGGTATGCAGTGATGTCCGGTCTAGCATGAATCCGAACACAGTGATTCCTGCTTTGTTGTTCTCAAAGTATGTCACTGCAACCAATTCGATCAAATTATGACAGATTACATATATAAGCCTAATTTGTGGAATTTAAAAAATTTAATATGTTTGCTCAACTCACCAAGAGCTTGTCGCTTCTGGTAGGACATTGTATGTGTGAAAATTGGCATTATGTTTGTATTATCTATCACATCTTCATCGCCTTCTTCATTATCCGATACCCAGTTTCCATTGATATAGTCCATCCTGGGTGCAACGATACGAGGTCTTGGAATGTCATCATCGACGTCATCAAAGGAGTTGATTGTAGAGCTTGCATGCCATTTTGCAGCGAGGCATGTAATAGCCTGTGCTCTGTGTGTTATTTTCGCAGCACTACGCAGGCATATGAAGAGTCCAGCCACAAGGGTCATGGAGGTTAACTGCAACAAGCATAACAAGAAGCCAAAAAATTAGTGTTTTGATAGTAATTTTTAATAGAAGTTAGGATCAACAATTGAAACACAAGCTCGTAAATTGCAAAGTGAAAAGGTGGAGAAAAAGAAATTTTACCGCAAGTTCTCCAGCATTAAAGATATTGA
Source organism: Daucus carota subsp. sativus (assembly GCF_001625215.2). NCBI lineage: Eukaryota > Viridiplantae > Streptophyta > Magnoliopsida > Apiales > Apiaceae > Daucus > Daucus carota. The sequence continues at coordinate 32,400,173 of NC_030387.2, read as the reverse complement.
CTTCAGATCCAGCCTCTAGTGTCACAAGCAGAGAAGCAAACTGACTTGCTGTTACCAGGATTAGAGTCAACAAAATGAATATGCGGAACCTATGGCTTATTATACGAAGATTTCTTCGGACTGTAAGGTGTTCAAGCAAGATTGTTCCTACATCAGATTCTTTCTGGAAAACCTGAGCAAAGTCTTCCAGCCTGAGTATCTGAAGGTAGCATATCAACCGGAAAAGAACGCATACAAGGAAGAATATGGATGTCCTGTACAACCAGGAAGAAAGCAGAAAAATGCAAGCAAGTGTGCTACTTAAATATGCATTAAAGAAATACGGAATCTGATTTCTTCCTGAGGTGAACCACCAGATTTTGTAAATACAATCAGCAGCGAAGCAGGGAAGAACAAATGAGCACAGGAGCCTCATTGATGTCTGCATTAGAAGAAACTTATATTTATTGGCAACTCTTAAAATCATGAAGACAATTAATGGTATTGACACGATGAACTTTGAAGATCAGAAGCATCATCCAAGGACTAAGTTAGACTCGTATAATTCGTCTCACAAGCATGATCTCAGAAGGTTACATAAGCATACACCCTCTTCTTTTTTTCTTGCCTTCAATAATCACTTCAATAAGACTTAAAGTTGCGTTTTGATTTTCGGAAGAAAACACGACTTGAAGTTGCGTTTTCAGCTGAAAACACGACTTCAAGTTGCGTTTTTGTAAACACGACACAAAGTTGCGTTTTGAAGTGACATTTTGGGCAATTTTTTCAGAAAGTGATAATAGAGGCCTTTTGCTGCTAAATAGTGACATTTGGGGTTATCAATGTAATGATCTAATAAACAATATAACCTGATAACAGGAATTCTAGCGATAAATTTACTCTGACATCATAATTATGTGAACTGTAATAAAAAAAAAAGGGGTTGATTAAGAAACTTACATGAACCTGCTGAGCATATCCTCTTTGGACCTTAGCACTAACACCACACAGTTTATCAAGAAAGAGAAATCTTCTGAGTCCATACTTTCGTGCAAAAGAAGATAAACTGATGAAAGAAAGAACAGAGAAAACAGAGAGCGACAACTGAACAATTGAATCAAAAGGGCGTCTATGATTACGATCACAAGTACTGCAATGCAACACAAAGTGTGAAAGAAGCGGAACAGCAATGGCAAGAAGACAGAAGATGGACCAAGAGAGACCAGCATGCCATAAATTGGATTGATCAATAAAAACACATGCAAATAGTCTTTTTAGATCATCCACTCGATCTTCAGAGTTAATTATTGCCGTGCACTCTTGCCCTAAACCCTGTTCTTGTTTCTGATGATCTTCACCCTCTTCCATTTAGGCTGCGAATCTAGTTTCCTTTGCTCGTGTGATGTTGAAGAAATCTTTTTAATTGGCTCAAATCATGATGTTTCAGTTTATATAGGTTCCTCCCTGTCCTTCAAATTTCATATCAATCCCAGAAAAAATAAAATATATCAATTTCTCATCCCTGATTTTTCCTACAATCTTTTTCGAGTCACGTTCGGGTCTTGACGTGTAATAAAAAGTCAGCCTCAGAATCCAGGTGTTAGGGAGACATGTAGTTATGGACTTGTTCACTAAAGCTGTCCCAGAAACTTGTAATCCCCGTGAGTACTTTATAGTATAGAGTTGCTTTCTGTTCATGGGATCCCTACAGCATACGATTAATACTACAGTAATAGTATGTTGTCATGCTGTCCTTCCCTGGATGAATCCTCTGCTTTGCATTCTTCAAGTTAGGTGCTTTCAGTTTAGTCAGAAATTTCTATTTAAAAAATGTTGGGATTTGGTCGAATTGTAATAAGCCAAAAGCAAATAGAAATTTATTTACAGCTGTTTGCAACCTACTAACAAGTTCAAACTGCTCTGTCAATTTGGTTCAGTTTGCTTGTAACTTCTAATAATATATTGCAATCAGCAGGACACTTGTTTATCGAGTAACAAAAAATTGCCATTCATTGATTTTTTTTCCTTCTCATAATCTCATATAATAAAAAAGCACCAAACAAACATTAGTGATGTACTGATGTATGGTACTTTCATGTCCAAACTATAAAATGCATCCTTGATTGGTAAGAATATAACGCTTTACTTCCTAACGAACAGTTTCTCTGTGCGCGTTTGACAAGGAGAACTTAAACTGAAGTCATTTTTGATGCTGATGCCTGATCGTCAAGCTAATGTCACTGAAGGCAGTGTACTGAACCAGTGGTTGCTATACACGGATACAAACAGACAAGTAGGAACAGACATACCTACTATCGTAACTGCAGGAGTGAGTTCTCATTCTAGGTTAGTATTGAATATAGGAGAAGATCCTATGGTCTTGCTCAGCAACCAGAGAGTAAGGGACAACTGAATAGCAAAAACAATACGAAGTGATGACCGGTCTAGCATGAATCCGAACACTGTAATCCCCGCTTTGTTGTTTTCAAAGTATGTCACTGAAACAAATTTGATCTAGTTATGCACATGGTCATATTAAAAGACATATTATAAGCCTGATTTGTCAATATAAAGAAGTTTTTGCTTAAACTGACCAAGAGCTTGTCTCTTCTGGTAGGACATTGTATGGGTAAAGATTGGCATCATATTTGTATTGTCTATAGCATCTTCCTCGCCTTCTTCATTGTTGGAATCCAAGTTCCCAGCGATACAATCTACCCTGGGTGCAGCAACCTGAGCTCTTGGAGTTTCATTCTCCATGTCATCAAAGGAGTTGATAGTGGAACATGCATTCCATTTTGCTGCAAGGCTTGTAATAGCCTGTGCTCGGTGTGTAATTTTTGCAGCACTGCGCAGGCATATCAAGAGACCGGTCACCAGAGTTATTGAGGTTAACTGCACCATTATGTACGACAAGTTCCCATTAGCAAATATTGAAGCAGTAGACCAATTCTATTTCTTATCTCGTTCAACAATTACTGGTGCTTTGTAGGTGTCTCGTTACATCTAGCAACAACCTAAAACTATAATGAATGGTGAGATGCTCTTAATGCAAATGTCTATGTTTATACATGAAGAAAATAGCATCTGGAACGGAGGAAAAAGGATTAGAAGAAAACATTTTTTTTTCCCTGCAAAGTCCTTCCTTTTCCATCCAAATTGGGGTTCAAAAATGAAACCAAAAGGAGAGAGTAGGAAGCAGGAAAACATTTTGAATTTTAGGAAGCAGAATCGTGTGTGTTTCCTTCAACAGACTCCTTTTAAAAGTTGAAAATCTTAGACATACATGATTATAGAATAAAGAAGTTTACATAAATGTGTACTCTATACAAAGCCTTTCTGATTTCACTTTTTTCTCCTCAACCTTTCTTAGACAGCCACTTCTACTTGAATATACAAAGAAAAAGTCAAAGATAATGTAATGCTAATATAACAGACCAGGTTACCTTCAGAGATACACAAAATTAGTTTATATATAAGCATCAAGCTTGATTATACCCATTTTCTACATTGAATAGGACTACAGTAAATAATTAAAACACGCTAAAAATATATACTCATTTAGATAATGACCCTCTTTTGTAATATAAACTATAAGAGTCAAAATATTAACCAAGATAACAAGTCAGATGTTATTCACAAGAGCTTTAACTTTGCACGAATAAGGTCATAAAGTTTCAAAGTTTATTTGCTAGCAAGAACTTCTTAGTTTTATAAGCAAACGACACTATCTCCATTCTCCGGAAAGGAGGAAGATCTGAAATCAATACACCAGTTTACGAACTGAAAGGTAAGGAGTAGAGAAAAGAAACATTACCGCAAGTTCCCCGCCATTAAAGAAATTGAAATCTGAGCCTTTTTTTGTTGTCACAAGCAAAGAAGCAAACTGACTTGCCATTACCAAGATCAGAGTCAACAAAATGAACCTCCGGAATCTATGGCTAATAATACGAAGGGTTCTTCGGATTGCCAGATGTTCAAGCAAGATTAACCCTACGTCAGAGTCCTTATGGAAAACCTGAGCAAAGTCTTCCAACCTGAGTATCTGAAGGTGGCATATCACCTGGAAAAGAATGCATACAAGGAAGAATATTGATGTTCTGTACAACCAGGAAGAGAGCATTAAAAAACACGCAACTGTGCTGCTCAAATAGGCATTTATAAAATAGGGGATCTGATTTCGTCCTGACGTGAACCACCAAATTTTGTACATAAAATCAGCAACGAAGCAGGGAAGAACAAATGCACACATGAGCCTCATTGATTTCTGCGCAGAAAAGAGAATTATATTTATTTTCTGCAAGATGGGTACAATAGAAACATAAAGAACACAAAGGAAGTGGACATAAGATTTTCTGGATTGATCACTGAAAACATCTGAGACAATATCATTCATTTGTTCGTCTTTGTGTATAATATAGACAAACATAAAAGCACATAGATGTCTTGTACTTATGGCATAACTAGTTCCCAATGGTGGAACATGTTACCAAATTGTATCATGCATAAGATTGATATGAAGGCAGTTCAACAGTGTAATCATGTGTATAATACGTACCAATGTTGCTTCTTGTAGGTCCTAAAAGAAGAACATTAAGACTACAGGAACCGCTACTTAAATTCAAAGACTCCTTGCAAACAATTAAAGGTATTGACACGATAAACCTTGGAGATCACTAAAAAAATTCCATGGATCATGTCAGGCAGGTTCTCATTAATTTGCCTTTCAATATGAAACAAGCCAATATGGCATATGCAGGTAAATTCAATTCTATGGAAAGAGTACCAAGTGAAGTTGCAATACTATGTTGCATTCGATTGGGGTGAATGAATTTCGAAGATATGAAATGAAATTAGAACTATATTACTATATGATGGACAAATTGTTCCAAAATTTTAATCCTTCCCTCATTCCATTCCTTACACCCTAAACTAGAAGTCACACCCCCAACATAAAAAGGAATGCTCTATTCTTTCTTATGCCCAATTTCTTCTCAAATTCATCGTAACAATTTTGAACTCACACACTTTTTTGCAAAACTTCCTACATCTAATGTTTTATTTTATATTAACTCATTCCATTCCATTCCATTCTCCCCAACCAAACACAACATTGGTTTCCTAACTAAATGATCATTTCCATTTGACAGATTTCGTCTCCTTTCTCAGTTTTTAATCATCTCTTATACTAGATTGAAACTGAGAAACTCTTTTGTTATTAAAAATGAGCTTGTTTGTGGGTTACCGGAGACTTCTTTATAAGTTAGCAATCTTGATTTGAGTCAGATTTTTATTTATGATAATTAAGGGGCATCGAGTCTAAAGTTATTTAGAGTTGATGTTACTCTAACTCTTCTATTTAGGTAGTAATACTCATGCCGATACTTGGACACTCGAACATGAAACTACTCTATGTCGGATTCTTTGACTGAGATGTGAACACTTTGATTGAAATGTGGACATTTTGACCAACTTCAAGACCACATATATGTTGAATGTATAATGCAAAACAAAAAATTCGAGCAGAAAGAAAGAAACAAAAATAGAGAACAAGCAGAGAAGACACTCGGATTTTTCAGAATTTCAGATTTTTCGCGTCCCCGTGTCCCGAATTTCAGATTTTTCGAGTCTCGGATATGTGTCATGTCCGACACTTCGTACCCAATTCATGGCAACATAAGGTGTGTTGCTTATTGCAGGATTCAGAGTTTGCCAAAGTTATACTCCCTCCATAGTCCATACCTTGATAACTATAGCTTTACTTTTGACATTTATGCTTAGATGCAAAAACAACATAGCTAGCTTAATATAACATATATAACTTTTTATATTAGAAGAAAGTTGAAAATACAAGTTCTATTTTTATAAAATTAATAATAAATTTAACTTTTTTTGTTTATCTTGTAAAAAAAATGTGTTTTTTGCACCGCTACTCCCTCAAGCGAAAATTAGAGCTAATACCGAGGGAGGTAATCCTTCTACGTCCATTACCAAATTCCTTTGGTGGGTAAACCTAAAAGCAATGGTTGAATAATTTTAGAAGTTCTGAACACAAGTTGATAGATCAAGCTGCATCCTATCTAAAACAAACACATGTCCTCCTGTGTTAGGACCACCCTGCCTCTAGTTTTGCCTATTCTATGTGTTGTATTGTCAACTTTGCAAATGCCAAATCTGGCACGACATAAAACAATCTTTTTTAAATAATTCACATGTAAACTAATCCACAAACGAAATTAACATCAATTTTAGATTAAACATTTTCATTACCAACAGAAACAAACTGGCATCAAACTTCAACTTCATCACTACAAATTCATAATCCCGCATTTCTCAAAAAATCGGGACAATTTAATCAGGATTCTTATCCCCTAATATACCTGCTTACAAATCACACAAACTAACTAAAATTAAACGGTACGACTTTCAATATATATCATCACCATATGAATTACTCCCCCTACCCCCTAGTTTACACCGGAGACCTCCATTGACTTGACACGCATTTTAAGACTCATATAATATAATTTCACAAATTATTTTTTTCAGGAGAAAATTTTATATGCACCTTAAAATACTAGTCGGAACGGAAGTAGTACTAAATAAAAGAAACATGGGGTTAATAGTAAAACTTACATGAACCTGTTGAGTATAGCCTCTCTGAACCTGATCACTGACCCCACTCAGTTTATCAAGAAACAGAAACCTTCTCAGCCCATATTTTCTGGAAAAATCAGACAAGCTGACGAAAGAGATGAGAGAGAGAACAGAGAGAGAGAGCTGCACAATTGCATCAAAGGGGCGCCTATGATTTCGATCACAAGTGTTACAGTGGTACACAAAGTGGGATAAGAGAGGGACAGCAATGGCGAGGAGTGAGAAAATGGACCAGGAGAGACCAGCGTGCCAGAAATTGGACTGATCGAGGAAGACCCATGTGAAGAAACTCTTGTGATCGTCTGATCGAGATAGAGTTGAGGTTGATGAGGGAGATTTTGGTGGTGAAGTGGGTTCTTGGGTTTGATGGTGTTTAGCTTTTTCCATGGTTTTGGAAGGTTTGTTTGAGTGGGATGGAAGTTTGGCTTTACATTTACCAATGGTGTGTCAAGACTCGTGAGAGTCAAGAATCGAACAATCGAAAACGGAGGAAGTATTGTTTTATTATCGCACCCTTCGTCCTAAAATAAGTGTTCATCCCAAAAAAAATGTTCGTTTTGATTTTTTTCACCCAGTTTGATGTTTTGGATATTATTTTTCAAATTTTTATTGAATAAAAATTTAATATCTATATTTTTATTCGAAAAAGGAAAAATTGAAAAATAATGTGTGAAATTATGTTTTTTTACATCTTAAATTACGTGTGTGAAATTATGTTTTTTTACATTTTAAATTACGTGCAAAAAGTCAACGAAGAAATATTATCGAATCGAAAACTGACATATAAAATAGACAGAAGGAATATGATATTATTATCTAAAATTATTATACATTTATTATTTATAGAATAATGAATTTTCAAATTTTTTTTTTAATTTTCAATCTGATTTTTGATAAAAGAAAGAGTCGGTATAGTTACCTCGTCTATAAGTACAGTAAATTATAAAGATTGAATCAGAACACGAATTTATGGGTTATTTGACAAATCTGAATGTAACATTGATGAATGATTAATATGTCTGAATGATTAGTCATGTGAATGCTGAATGAATAATCTTATTTGATAAAAATATATTTTAGAAATCTGAATCATAATAAATTTTATTTTGACGTTTAAATTTCAATAAAATTATCATGACATAATAATGTTAAACTTAAAAGAAACACTTTGAACAAATTATAATATAAATTAATCAACAAATATAGAAATAGATATAATATTATATAGAAATATATATGGGTAGAATAATAAAATCAAAATTAACTAATATATATTTAAAATAACAACAATATGATACGAACATGCTTAGTTTTTTTGTGTTTTTAATTATATTTAGATACTTTATTAGGGGTGCCCATGGGTTATCAAAACCCGCCCAAACCGATCGAACCGACCCAACCCGACCCTAAACCAACCCGAAAATATTTAACCCGAATTTTGATTGGGTTGAAAATTATTAAAACCGATTTAAATGGGTTGGGTTAGGGTTTTGCTTATAACCCGCCCATTCTAACCCGATCCGCATATTTTATTTAATTTTCATATATTTTATTTGTTTTTACTAAAATAATTTTAGGTGTCTTTCTATCTAAACTAAAAATATATCACATATTACTTAAATTTATAATAAATGCGTGAAACAATTTCTATTTTGAACGAATCATGAGTTTCGCTTAATAAGAGCTAAGCTATTGGCAAACAAACTCGATAATGAGCTCAACTTGTCTCGAAAAAATTGTGAAATTACAAAAATAAGTGACCTTACCTCACACTTATTTTCTAGTAACCTATTCTACCCAACCCAAACCGACCCAAACCGAAATAAATCCTAACCGACCCAACCCGATAAAATTTAAACCGAACTTTAGTTGGGTTAAAAATTAAAAAAACCGAACTAAATGGGTTGGGTTAGGGTTTAACCTATAATCCGCCCAACCTGACCCGCGGGCACCCCTATACTTTATAAAGAAAAACAAGATAAAACAAAAGTAGATGGGCTGAGTTATATGAGCTGAGCGCTACAGCCTCTTAATCGTACATGACTCGGTCAGCAACTGTAGTGATTCATTCTGCCATATCCAGCTACTCAAAATACAGAACAAACAAGCTTATTAAACTGAATCATTCTATTCAGCCACTTTCAGCAGCAAACAAATGGCCATTAAAATCTGTTTGGATAAAATTTTCAAAAATATTTAGGAAGGACAGATTCTTGATAAAAGGTTGTCCGGATAAAGGGCAACATAAGACAAAATGATAACCCGTAAAGATCCACTTATTAGATCTGTAGGAAACTGATTTGTTTAACTTTTATAGTAGTATAAAAACCCTGTTCATAATTTGGAATTATCTTAAAAGAATACTAAACTATTAATAAAAAATATATAAGTTAATAAACTAATAGCTCGAAACATGTTTTTGGATTTCTCACTAGCAACTTCCTTCAGCTTTGGGTGAGTGGCAGCTGTGCAGGATAATATCATAATCTTGCTAACGGTCATATTGATGCGAACAATTTGTTCAAGATATAACAGTTGTCATTATTTTGAATTTTTACTTTGAGAATATGTAGGAAGGACAGATTCTTGAAAAAACTAATTCTATTTTAAATATTTTTATAAAATTATGGTATCTTTATAAAAAAAAATTTAGACTTGGGTACTTGTGAAAAAATCCTTACTTTTGAGATTTTATATAAATCTAAATAATTTTAATTTTAAATTGATATTAATACTTACAAGAATATTATAAGATTATGTTCTTTCCGTCACACTCAATTTTATACGATTTTTCACTGTTTAGCATCCACTTTAATGAATTTATAAAACATACTATTATAATTTAGTTTTAAATTATTTTTTTTCTAGAACAAAATATAAATGTAAATTTTATTAAAAAAAGAAAATTTTAAACATTAATTATAATTATTAGTAGCATTTAAGTGCGTATCGCGTCTTCGTCCTCGAATATATACGAGTTGAGGAGATGGACGAGTAATAATCTGGTAAAACTCAAATAGAATATAGTATATGATATCAATGTTTGAATAGTTTTAAATACATTTTTTATGCGAAAATATTTTCCAAAATATTTAAATCTTTTAAAATAATGGAAAGAAAATGCAATTCCGGTCTAAACTCATCATCAGCCTGGACCTCACCAGGGAGAGCTACAAAATTTTTGTCAGCGTTTTCCGATCAATTTTTGCCGCTATCGGCTTATCAGGTGCTCCCTTTTACGATTGCGTTAGGTTTTTCTCAATCTTAAATATTGCTATACATAATATATATGTGCATGCATAGTATGATATATTGAATTTAAGCTTTATACAAGCAAGAATCGATGAATTTTGATGGGTTTGCTCTGTTTTTTATTTTTAATCATCTGCATTTCGGATTTTAAGTGCAGGCCCTCTAAGTGTCATCATTTGATGTTTTTATATGATTAAATCTGTAATATTATTCGAAAAGATATGATGTTATTTGAAAATGATCCGTTTTTTTCGAGTTGATTTTGGGTCAAACCGACCCGAAAAACTCCAACCCGAATTCGTACAGGTAGTCTGTTATGGGTTGAATTTGTGTCGGGTAAGGAAATGAATAAACGTGAACAAATTGGTGTAAGCAAGTCATTCTGTTCAACGAAAGCCTAAATTCTTGGATGTTGAGAAAGCTTGGTTAATTTCCTTGAATGGCGTATTAAAGATGATTACTAAGCTTAAATTTACTTAGCATTGGCTGATATTTACATCAGCATTATGTACTACAACAATGTGGTATCATGTCTTAATATTCACTTTATGGATGTTAATTATTCTTGTTGAGCTTTTAAATCACTTTCGTGAGCATTTAATTAGAATGTCTTACAATTAAAATGATAAGAAATCCTCTGTTAGTTTGTTGTTAAACCCAAAGTGTTCCTACTATAAGCCTTCAAGCCTATTAATATAAGGGAAGGTATTCTTTTCTCATTGATTTAAGCTTTATTGTCTAAACGTTCGGAGTTATGCTTGCATGAATTTCGGTTAGATGATAAACTTTCTTGAAAGAAAGAAATCCCAGATGCGGTTTATTGTAAACCTTACAAAAAAAATAAAAAAATATGGATCGACTACTAGTTTCTAATTTGTTTGCTCTAGATCTTTTAATTCTCCAGCACCGAGGTTTTGGAAAGCTGTTTTTTTATTCCATGGAAGCTGGTAACAATGGCTCACACCATTTTAGAAAGGCTCTTTTGGGAGCTCTGAAGGACTCCACAAAAGTTGGACTAGCAAAAGTCAATAGTGAAAACAAGGTAGGTCTGTTCTTCTAAATGATAGGCGTGTGTGCCATGCCCATATAAATACTCCATTGTGCTTGACAGTTCTCACCTTCGCGATTTGTCTACAGGAACTAGACATTGCAGTTGTCAAGGCAACAAACCATTTTGAAGTACCGCCCAAGGAAAAACATGTACGAAGTGAGTTAAAGAATTTATTGCTTTAGCGCTTCATATTAACCAATTCGCTACAAGAAAACAACAGCTCTAATGTATAATATAACTTGATTTTGGCAGGAATTAAATGAACTCATGAACTAGTTGTATATTTTCTAACATTATGAGTACTTTTATGAGAATCTTTACCTGGGCATAACTTTTGTAGACACTTTAGTTTCAGGTCTCAAGAACATTATGAGCAAGTTATACAACTTTATCAAGTTTCTGTTCTTATTCCGGATGTATGCGATTTTTTCTTCCTCTTGCAGCCATTTTTGAAGCTCTTTCGAGACCAAAGTCAGGTTTTGCATATTGTATGCATTCTCTTGCCAGGCGTCTTGCCAGAACAAGTACTTGGACTGTATGTTCATAAGCACATTATTACTACTTCTATATTTTAAACTTCACTTTACAGTATGTATTTCATTTAATTTTCCATCTCCTATGATCTGATCATAAAATCTTGTTATATTAAAGATTAAACAGGACTTTTTTATATAATAACACCTTTTTACATGCTGATTTCGAAAATAGTAATATATCAAAAGGAATAGCCAGTACTATTCGGTTATAAAGCCAATTAGTAGATTTCACTCATTTTTGTGCATTTTCATTTTATGTCTAAATCTTTGCAGCTTAACTTACTACTTAGACTTTTCCAAATCATCCAATTTATCAAACTATCATTCTTCTTTGCCATATTTAAATTTCTCAGTATTGACGTATTTTATATCTTAATGCTCTGATTGACAGTGGTCATGTCATGGTAGATAATCCCCGCGCAAAATCGGTTTTACTAAGAAATACTTCCTTTGTTACTAAATTAGGTCGCACTGAAAACTTTAATTATTATACATCGTGCATTGAGAGAGATGGTTCCTCCAATTCATCAAGAGCTGGTTAGCTATAGCCAGAGCAGAGTTCTTGTGTTAAACATGTCACGTTTCACTGATGAATCAACCCCTGATGGTACGTCTTATTCAAGTTTCTTCTGGTTAGCTGATCTTTCTGATATGTAGAGTCTGACATTGATGATTTCTGGTGTCTAGCATGGTATTATTCTAGTTGGGTTCGGCATTATGCTTTATACCTTGAAGAGCGCCTGGAAAGCTTCAGAATATTGAATTATGATGTTGTCAAAGATGATTCGGTAATCATTTTTATATAATGTTCATTCTAATTTTATTTTGGAGAATTAGCAGACTGGTAAGCAAGATATAAGGGTTTACTTCGAAATGAGACTACATATACATCAGTATGCACTTCTTTGTCAGCAAGAACACAACCCAACTTATTTCTATTTTAATGCTTGTTTGCCAATCTAATGTTTGCTGAAAGCAGTCTATTGAACTACTCGTTGCTACATCGACATTTCCACATCCACATGCGCGCACACACATGAAAAAATCTTACTTCCTCCATTATCTCCACAGGCACAGGCCAATTTAGAATAGTATTGTGAACAGGAGTTCTTTTTGTCTTTTTCTCATTACCAATATTATTTATGTATCCATTTTTTACAGAGAACAAAAACGCTTGGGATTCCAGAACTGCTCGTGCAGTTACCTGCACTACAGGAGCTTCTGTTTCGTCTTCTTGATTGCCAGGTAATGTATTCATTTATCTTATTAAAGTCTAGTTTCATAATTTACATTCTATTTTTTTTTTATGCCTTGTTTTCATTTCGAATAGTTTCTAATCCTATGCTACTTCTGCAGCCAGATAAAGTGACTAGATATAAATCATTGATCCAGTATGCCCTCTCGATTGTGAGTTGTTTATGTATACCAGTAGAGTCTTACTTTTTTTTTTCCGGATTAGTGCACTACGATTTTTGACTTTTTGATTCAGGTTGCTGCAGAAAGTGTGCATATATACGAAGCAATATCTGTGGGAAATTTCAAACTGTTGGAAAAAGTAAGTGTATAAGTTTAACGTATTTGTTCAAAAAGATATCAAATGTCTTATCCATCTAAACTAATTTCATTAATTTTCATCCTGTGACAGTTTTTTAAGATGCGACGCCAAGACGCTATTAGATCACTTGAGATATATCGGAAAGCAACTGCTCAGGTGACTTATTTTCTTCCTGTTGTCTACGCGTGTTAGTCCTTCCATGTTTTTGGATCATCACTATGATCATTTTCTCATATGTGGAGTGTGGTATGTCATTCGCTCTTACTTCTCTGCTAATTAAACGCACTTGCACACCTGAATGTTTCGTGTTACTGCAGGCAAAGAATTTATCTGAGTTCTTTGAGGTCTGCCAAGGGCTTGAATTTGGATCCGGGCAGATGTACATTAAAATTGACGATGTAAGCTTTTAATGTGTTTCTCGGATCCTATGTTTTCCTTCGTTTTAAGTTAAATGCATTCTTTCTCACATTCTTTAAATATAGTGATGGATTGCCTAAGTTAATCATGTTGTCCAACTGCAGGCTCCTGCTTCTTTTGTGAATGCTATGATAGAATATGTGAAGGAGGCCCCACAATCTCCAGTGCTTTCTAAAAAATGGGTAAGCACTAATGTTCTTTAAATGACCTAAAAGCATATCAGATGCTCCTTAAATCTTTATATTAATGTAAGACACCAGAAAATGTGGAATATGTCTTTTTTTCCCGCAAAAAGTAAGGAGTCTTGTGCTTACATGAATTTCATGCTACTGGATGACCTGCTAACCTCTACTGATTGATCAAACCAACTGAATTATTAGAGATCAATATCATTAAGGGTGTTTCAACTTTTCACTTGGTAATTTTATATTAATCCTTAGGTGAAAGAATTTTCTTCAGTAAAAATGTACACTGATTCTCTATCACAGAGAAACCTATTTCCTTACCACCTAGCTTGGGTCTTTTTTTTGTGTTTGTTCTATCAGAATAACGATGGAAGTAGTACACCTTCCTTAAATAGTTCTTCTTCAACACCTGATCTCCGAACACCTTTCCGTTTCTCTTTTCATCGTAGTGATGAAACAAGTACACCTTCCAGAAACAGTGCTTCTTCAGAGCCTGATTTCCAAACACCTTTGGCTCAGTCTTTTCATCATAGTGATGAACCGAGTACACCTGACAGATACAGTGCTTCTTCAACACCTGACTTCCGAACTCCTCTGCCTTGGTCTTTTTATCATCTTTGCGGAAGTGATGATGTGGATGCTACTGAACTCGGCTCTGATTCCACATTTACTTTCCCAACTGTTCACAAGCCTAATCTTGTGGTAAGGTTTGCTTTGAGATTTTATTCTTTCTCACACGGTGATTTCTTTATGCTCCAATGAAGCAGATGTTTGTTATATCAGGACCTGGATGATTTTACTCAAGACTCATCACAAATATATGATGGAAGTGCTCTCTCGCCCAAAAATCCAGACACAGGTTAGTTTTTTCTTAAAAATCAACAATTTTCACTTTACTTATATATTAATCTAATCTTTCTAGCTTATACATTCTGCAGACTATCAGCCAAGTTTGTTTACATTTCCCAGTCCATCTAACTCTCCCAGCTGGAAGCGACAACTAGTTGCAACACCTAGCACTAGTGGGATTTCAGTCGATGGTAGTGAAATGGTTAGTTTTGCATGACCACTGTATATTTAAATTGTGTTGTTTCTTCCCACATAAGAATGCATCATTTTCCCCTTGTGTTTGTTGAATACCCTAAGTACTTGACAAATAATCCTCGTGTAAGAAGAACTTAAGTAATTTGCAAATGGAAACAATCATAAACAGAGCTTTCTAAGGACTTACTAAATTTTATGGAAACACACAGGGAAATTCTAGGTTCAAGAACCATAATTAATTTGCAAATGGAAACAATCTAAAATATAGCTTTTAAGGACTTATTATGTAAAAAATCTTACAGGGAAATTCTAGGTTTCACAAACCATCTGACCATTCACCATAGAGTAACGAAAATGTAGTCAATCTAAACTGTTCGATAAAATTTATACATTGCACAGTACTTCAACTATCAGAAACCAGAAGTGATGCCAGTGTCCACATCATTTCTGCTGGTTTTAGAATACTAATGGTCAATTACCAGTACGCATATATCTTGGCTTTGAAACTAGTTTTAAAGTTAACAGTCTGAAAATTTAGATATCTTTTAATACTAAATAAAATAAATTTTATGGATTTACAAGCTAAATGATAGAAACCTGCAAATTTGTTGGAGATGAAAAATACAGCATAATAGAAACACAGGTTTTGACTTTGTTTGCCAAAAAATGTTTTAATGTCCGATTTAAAGTTTTTTGATGGATTTCATGGCGTGGTTATAAAATTATGGATATAAATTCAATTTGATCATAGAATTTATCCTCATATCCTGGCTCCATCCCTGAAATTGTACACATACTATTAGTTTCATTATACATATGCTTTCATTCCTTCGTACTTCATACATATCTCCTGTAGTCCTGCAGCATTGCACCCGATCCCATTATGCGTGTTTGTGTCATGCAGGCTGTCGGTCTAGACAGATTGGCACTTGATAGTCTGTACGATACAGAAGTGGCAGCAGCGAACGATAATGGAAGTTGACAAATGGAGCCAGTCGCTAACAACCATTAAATAAATGCTCAATCCTTAGAAGCTTACCAGCCAGTAGCAGTTGATAATGATAATACAGAGGGCACTTCATATCCAATTTCATCTGAATCATTCAACTCTGCCTAGACGAACTGGACACAGATAAAGGAAAACAGCAACTACTCCAACAGATAATTTGGCAATCCTCTAAGGCTGTTGTTTAGCAATCTTGTTGCAAGTCCTACATCATGAGATAACCAGCTGAAAATCGTAGCATGTGTATAGTCACAAAGATAATTGTAAAGAGGGTAAGTTTTGGTCACAATGTTAGTTAAAATCAATAATTTATATTACTTTATATCGAGTTATAAATCAATAATTTAGATTATTTTTTATCGAGGTAAAGACGGTAAGTTTTGGTCCCTAATTTAGCATATATATATTGTGCTAGTTGAGGAAGGTTTGTAAAATTAATGTTTCTAGAATTTTGAACTAGTAGAAAGGTAAATTTTGAGAGGCCTGATCTCTGGTTTGCGGTAGGCGTAACTGGTTTGCCGTAGGCGTGGAAAGTATATATCAATCAAATCCAGATTATGAGTATTGGAATATTTGTTTTGCCGTAAGCATGGTCAGTAAATATCACTCAAACCCAGGTCATGAGTATTGGAATGCACTGTATATATGTTCTTTAAAATGTCTCAGATTTATTTCTTAGTTAATATATCAATTTTGAGTTCCATATGGATAAGAATGTGAGGAAGTTCACCTTGGGTGTGCTTTTACTTTGAGAGTTGGAGCCATGAGCCATGATCCATGATGTAGAGGGGTGTGAAGTAGAAGTGCATCACAGACTCTATCATGAAAGTCGAGTATGTGACAGCCTTGAGGCAGCCAAAGAGACTATATGGTTCCGGAACTTTCTCTTGGATCTGGATGTAATTCCTAATTTACCATGTAAATCACAATTTATTTTGGCGTGACATTGATTTTGTTGCAGTAGTAAAGAATCACGAGCTTATAAGGCGGCTGTAAAACACATCGAACACAAGTATCATTTAAGTATCATTGCATACGACAGGTGGTTAATCGATGATATAATATTGTGATAAAAATAGCATCAAAGGACAATGGTTAATCGATGATATAATGTTGTGACCAACGTAAATGAGGCAACAATGAAGCCTTTCTAGGCTTGGCGACCCAGCTATTTTTTTTATATGTTTGTTAAAGCGACGATGATGGCTAAATATTTCTTCTCTCTCACTAATTACGGCATTTTCGTTATATTGGGGGTGTTTGGCCAGGGCTTAAAACCCGACTTTATAAGGTGAAAGCACTTAGCATCGTTTGTGTAAAAAGTCACCAAGTACTTATAACAAATTGAGAATACTAGTTTTGTTTTTTTTTCATGGCTTCTCCTTCTTTCCAAAACACTTTAATCATTTATCAGTTCTAACTTACGTCTTCACTTTTTTAATTTAAGCAAGAAGCAAATATTTTAAATTTACTCAAACGCCCCATTATCTACGATCTTCGTGTTTATTTTGATAATTGATTATCTACTTTTTCATGTCAAACTATATGACTGCTCTACCATTGTTCTGCAGTTCATATTACCCAACAAAATCTACTGATCATGGTTAGGCCCGGCCCAGAGGGAGGGCAACCAGGGCGACCACCGAGGGCCCAAAAAGTTTAGGGGCCCAAAATTTGTATAATTTATGTACTATCAATCATGCACTAACAGATAAATGTCATCAAACATTTGTTTAATCTTATTTTTTTACATCCAGTACAATTTTTTGTTTTATAGTTATTTTCTTACGAAGTTGACTAAAATTTGAGTTTGCATTAGTGCAAGCTCATATTTTATCAAATTTAGTGAAGTAAAAAAATTAGGGCCCATTTTCTTTTTTCGCCCCAGGGCCCTCAAAAGCTATGGAACGCCCTGATCATGGTCACCCCTGGAGGTATTACTCCTAACTCGTCTGTGACGGAAGAAACGAGAGATGGGCTCTTCGGAAAAGAATTATGAACCGATAACTTTGTACTTATACGCAAACTCCAAAATCTCGAACTTTAAAGTATTTTACAGCACTAGGGCATTCTACCAAAACGATAAGCGATAGCCGATAAGTCCAAACACTTTGACTTTTACACCAGGCCAAATACACTCCAAATATGCGTTTCAGCAGTCCATGTCAATTTCAAATATATTTATCCCAACTTCGTTTTTGCTTAGTTGTATATATTAATACGTAATCAGACCTGAAAACGAAAGAAACTACAAATAAATTTATCGAACTTTCAAGTATTTTACGTCTGTGCAGTGGATAACCGACACATATATACCTTTTGTCTAATCTTTTCTTGTGGAAAGATGGGTCCTGGTCCGTGACAGTCGTATGCCAGGACCAGTTATATATCCGATAGACATGATTATAACAAAAGTTTAATATATCCAGTATTTTTAAAGTGCTGAACACAAAAAATGATCTTTAACTGTTGGACGAGACCCCGTCCAGCGTTTTTTTAACGCTGAACGTATATGGAAAGATGAGTCCTGGTCCGTGACAGTCGTATGCCAGGACCGGTTATATATCCAATAGGCAAAATTATAACAAAAGTTTAATATGTCCAGCATTTTTAAACTGCTGAACATAGAAAATGACCTTTAACCGTTGGACGAGACCTTGTCCAGCGTTTTTTAACACTGAACGTATTTAAAAAATGTTATAATACTGAGCGTCGGATATTCATCCAACAGTCAGAAAAATGCTGATTAAAGGATACGTGGAACCAGCACCTATATACAGTTGAAAAAACACAGCATAAACTTGTCATCCTAAGGACTGACAGATATTATTTCCGGCCGGACGCTAATACTCTATCTAGGATTGGTGAATTTATACTTTATTTATTTAATTTATCCATAAAATACAATGTAGCTACCTAGCATTTTGTTTTTTGGTTCGTCACCTACCAGTTGTTTAGCGTACAATTACTATCACAAGGATTGACATCGTTCAAGGCATTTTGGTATCATCTCCTGCCGGCTAAAATCGCTTCTATAAAACCTTGTCTCACTTTCGATGTATTCGCAGAAGCTTGAAGTGAGAAATGGATGCGAATATCGCTTATGCTGTGATCTCGTTGATTGCAGTTCTTATGTTGAGCTACATGATGAAAGTTGTAAACAGATTTTGGATTAGGCCAAAGAAAGTGGAGAAACGAGTGAGGGAGCTAGGGTTTAGGGGGAATCCGTATCGGTTTTTTTATGGTGACGCCAAAGAGATGGAGAGGATGAGAGTAGAAGCCGTTTCCAAGCCTTTGGAACAACTCTCAGATGATATACCGGCCCGTGTTTTGCCGTATCACCACCACTTGGTCCAGAAGTATGGTATGAATGCACAAACCCTAATGGCCTGTTTGGTAACTTGGATTTCATTTGAAATCCTGGATTTAATGAAATAACCTGTTTGAGAATTTGGATTTGGATTTCATTTGAAATCCACACACATTCGAATATTAGTATATAAATCTGAGAATTTGAAATGACAACTCAAATCCTGTCATTTGAAATGATATGCATGTTTTCAAACAGCCTCTAATATCTTTCGTTATATGCTTAAACATATTTAAATGAGAGTTCTTATCGCATGTTGAGAATCAGTCCATCTAAAATCTTAAGATTTTATAAGGTGTTGGAGAAAGTTCACAAATATATTTTATTACTATATTTCAACAACCTCTCGCTCTGATCATTTCTAGCTCCAAGATTTTGGAGAAGGCTTACCAGGATCGTATTAAATTTAGATCTGAATCCTCATGTTTGCATGTGTAGGGAAACAATTTTTCATCTGGATTGGCACAAAACCTAGACTGAACATAATGGACCCGCTACTAGTAAAGGACATTCTGTCAAGACCAAACGAATTTCAAAAGCCAAAGGCAGATCATATGGCTCATGTGCTTGTGGGGGGACTCTTCACCATTGAGGGAAACACATGGATTAAACATAAGAAGATCATCAACCCTGCTTTTCACATTGAGAAGATGAAGGTAACTGGTTTGTACCATGTTTTAGACACTTGCATGGCCGCCGGCCGGAACCAAGATACTTCTATATATTTAAGTCTTTTTGTCTATTCATCTAAAATAAATGTACACTTTGCTCACACCAAAAGAATCTTTCTCGGAATAAAAATATATTTTCAAATAAAAGATTTCAAAAACAAATGTATAACATCAAAAGTTAGTATTTATACTCCCTTTCATATTAGTATAGTGCACTTTTGACATTCTATATATGATTAAATGGACTAAATTTTAACAAATTTTAATATATTACATGATTAGAATTTGGGAAATATTACAAACATATCCATATATCCAAACTTATTTTCAAAAATATGGTCGAGGTTGCAAATAAGGCTGAAAACAGTTGATTTTCACGTTACTGGAGTGACGAACAAGGTTACATATATGGTTGCACAATTATTTTTAAAAGCAAATAAATTTGTAACTTAAATATTCTTGAAGAAGCCCATAATATTTTGACAAACTTTTTCATTCCATATTTTTTTATTATAGTTTGCTGGGTGTTTGGACACACCACTTCTCGACTTATTTATAAGAGAAGTCGGGTTAAACTTATTCGGGTCTATTTGGTTTAAAAAGTATTTCTTTTAGACTAGAAGAAGTCGGAAGTAGAAACTGGAAAACTCAAGTTTTTTTAACACAGCCACTTAATCTTAGCCAAACGTCGTATATTTTTCATGTTGTGTAATAAGCCCCAATAATAAGCCCCTCCCTCCCGTGCACATGCACACATATTGCACACGACAATCAATATTGATTTTAGATCTTGTTTTCTTTTGTTGACATGGAAAGAACATGGTGCCATCAATCGTGAACAGCAGTTTGGAAATGATAGACAAATGGAACAAGTCCCTGGCTTCAAAGGAATCTGGCGAGGTTGATATATGGCCAGACTTGGAAGCTTTAACCTATGAGGTAATGTGCAAAACACTTGCTGTAGGCGAGACGAGCGAAGACATAAGAAGGATTCATCAACTTCGGCTTAAGGTTAACGAACAAGCAGCCAAAGTAGCCAAGCTCATGTTCTTCCCCGGATGGTGGTAATTATATGAATTCCTCTACTTTCAATCTTACAAACCAAAATGGTGTTCCTTGTGTTCCAAACATTTTTTCTGAAACAATCACAGGTACCTTTTTCCGATAATAAGTTAACTCTGCAAGTGAGAGGTTGTTTGGCGTAACTTAAAATAAGTATTATTAAATTATAAGCAAGAAGAAATTTTCATTTTATGGGTTTGGATAAAATTTTTGGCTGTACAACTTGAGTAAAAATTATTAATATAATAACAAATTATTCTTTAAAGTGAACATGTATATTTTTGTAAATTTTAATTTCAAAATTAAAATAAGTTACTAAATTCTCAACTTCCTGACTTATGAGTCCGAAATTGACTTATTAATTTGTCATACAGACAGTACAAATAAGTTGTGTCGGACTTATAAACTCAGAAGTTGGCTGCCTGCCTTTTTTTTTCTTAAAACACTATTGGAAAACAGAAGCTTGTGGCTAAGACTTTAATTGGGTGAAATGGATGCAGGAATCTGCCAACTAAAGATCTGAACACTATGAAAGCATTGCATAAAGAAGTTGAAGGTTTAGTGAGGAAAATGGTGACTAAGAGACTTGAAGAAACAAAAATCGGGGCTCGTAGTGAAGGTGATATGTTGGGACTAATGATGGAAGCTTTTCACGATGAAACAAGTGGATTTAGTCTTGACGATGTGGTTGATGAGTGTAGAAGTTTTCACTTCATTGGGACTGAAACTACAGCACGCTCTTTGACATGGCTGCTCTATGTTCTCAGCAAGCATCCGGAATGGCAAGAGCGAGCTAGAGAGGAGGTTTTGCAGGTTTTCGGAGATCAGAAGCCCAACGTTGAGGGACTAAACCAACTCAAAATTGTGAGTCTTTCTTCCCCATACTCTAATACTTAAAACAAATCTAAATACTCAGAGCATCTCCAACCATACAAAATCCTTAGCTAAATCTCATCGAAACACAATACATTTTTCAATTATTTTAGTCAATCTCGTTGGAGATGTTCTTATACACTATGTGAATTTGTCAAGTTTCCAACAACTTGAGCTAGAGTACGGTTCAAGATTAGTACTTCTTCCGTCCCATCCATCTCTTTACGCTTTCAGTTTTGAGATGCGACAGATGTCTTATTCGATTTTTTATATTTCAAAACTTACCAAATATAGTAAAATTTTATAATATAAAAGTCAACTATTCTCCATATATTTCCCCTCTGTACTTGCTGTATACATAAAATATGAACCGGTCTCACCATTATCTTTACTTTTTCTTACTTTTCTACTCATACTTTACTTAGACCTTAAACATTTGGGTGGGACAGGGAGAGTATATGATTAACATTTCAAACGAATATGGAGATAATTATTTTTAATATTGATGAAATAATATCCGAAAGATGATGACATGAAAGTTTGATTGTTTCAGATAACAATGATTCTGTATGAAGTAATGAGATTGTATCCACCAACTAGTATGATTCACCGAGCCATCTCCAAAGATACAAAGTTAGGAGACATGGTTCTACCGGCCTGGATCCAATTGACCATACCAATAACTTTACTGAACCACGACCCTGATATTTGGGGAGAAGATGTGAAACAATTTAAGCCCGAAAGATTTGCTGAAGGTGTGTTCAACTCAAAGATGCAATCTGTTTACTTTGCTTTTGCTGGAGGTCCTCGAAAATGTATTGGACAGAGTATGGCAATGGTTACTGATAAATTCGTTATAGCAACTCTCCTGCAACGCTTCAGCTTCGAGCTATCTCCCTCGTATGTGCATGCTCCAAAGCATGCTTTCCTCCTCATGCCTCAGCATGGAATGAAACTTCTTCTGCGTAAACTTATCTAGCTACTGCAATATCAAGAGGAATCGCTATCTCCCTCGTATTAGCATGTTTTCTTTCTCATATGCCTCAGCATTGAATTTGTATTCTCCATCAATCTATTCATGTATATAGCTTAATACCAGCTGTACTTGTATGTAATCGTTTTCCTTCGATGCTCAATAGTCCAATGCTATGTGTGAGCTAATATATTTCCAAGTGTTGTACATCATCAAATCTAGCAATTGCAATTTATCAACTAAAATACACCCAAAAAATCTTAGGCCTGTTACAGAAATAGTATAGGCCGGACTCAGTTAAGGTTTGGAGAATGTGTTTACTTAGGCTTGTTTGGAACGAGCTTTTTTTTCAAGCTTCTGGGCTTATAAGTCAGCTTCCGACTTATAAGCCAGAATATGAGAAGTTGAAAAACCTACGTTTTAGTAACTTATTCTTACTTTTGCAATTTGATTTTATAAAACTAATATCGTTTTCTCTAAACTGTATGCAGAACATTTTTTGCTTTCTGTTGTGCTTGACTCTTTATAGTTACTCCATTGTTATATATAGCTAGTTTCATGTTATGATCAAGAGTTCAAAAATTAATTTGTCAAAAAACATATCATTGAATCACCAAAGTGATAAGTCTCTGCAGAGACATCATGTGATTATAAAACAGGGTGTTATTCAAGATTACACTTGTGACATAGTAGACATTTGTGCTTGTGGTACTCTCAAATTGTTGTGATTTCCATAGCTTTCATCGCTTCAAACCTTGGCTCCTTGGCCTGAAACTTGAGACCAGCATAAAGCTTCATGTAGTCCTGGAACACAAATTTCGGGTACACTTGCCCGTTCTGTTCTTCTTTCTCAAGCAATTTTGGTTCGGGATAGATCACAGCATCGCCTCCTGGATTGTAGAACGATGCCAATGACATCCTGTTCCCATCGGTTTGAGCAATCACTCTGTGCATCACACTCTTGTATTTTCCGTTTGTGATCACCTGTTTAATCAATTGTTATAAGACCAATTATTGGGATTCAGTCAATTTGTTAAATGTTTATCAGTGTTTTGGACCAGATACTACCTCGAGCTGGTCGCCTAAGTTGATAACAATGGAGTGGCGCATAGGGGGAACATCGATCCATTCGCCATCTTTGAGAAGCTGGAGGCCACTGACCTGGTCATCCTGGAATAGCAGGATGATCCCTCCAGCATCGGTGTGTGCTCGGAGGCCTTTGATGAGATCTGGTTTGGGACAGGGCGGATAGTTGCTCACTTTGGTGCCAAAAGTAGGACCCTTCGAGCCACAGAAAGCTTTCTTCAGGTAACCT
The DNA here is from genome assembly GCF_001625215.2 of Daucus carota subsp. sativus. Taxonomy (NCBI): domain Eukaryota; kingdom Viridiplantae; phylum Streptophyta; class Magnoliopsida; order Apiales; family Apiaceae; genus Daucus; species Daucus carota. The sequence goes on along the minus strand of NC_030387.2, from coordinate 32,376,227 downwards.
TTTTCTAGCCCAAGATTCTCACATAACAAGTCCAACAGCTCCTCAGCTAGTTTCTCTATACCCTTTGCAAATTCCTTCATTGCCTTTCTGTTGTCACTCCAAACAAAAGATTGTCATGTTTCTGTTAAAATATAGCATAAGATCCAGTTAGAACCTTTTTCTAACACTTTAAAGTTTTAGATAGACCGGTTCTCGACATGGTATCAGAACTCATGTTTGACGGAAGTCTCAAAGATGGGCGCCCGTGATCCATTTTTTAACCAAAGAATGGGATTTCGAGTGAGAGAGAGTGTTAAAATATAGTATAAGATCCATTTGAAGCCTTCCTCTAACATTTTAACGTTTTAGATGGATTAGTTCTCAAAAGTTTCTTCACGAACTTTTTTTTTTGTGTAGCGAGGTATAGTAGTTCTATAGCTGATCGTATCGGGACGACGGATGATTCGGAAAATGAACATATAAGAGTTACCTGTACTCATCCTCAAGATCAGGAATATCTGCCATGTTGGACTGAGGAAGATGGCTGAGAAAGAATGTGCTCTCCCAGTCCAAATCATCAATTTCATTCTGAACAGTTTCCAAACCTTTTTTCTCCACCATTTCCTTGAACCTCTGCTCCATACTCTTCTTATAGTGCTCCTTTGTCAGCCTCTCCACAGTGTCCATAAGCTCGATGGAAATCCCATGATTCAACACCTTTTAATTTGCACAATACAAATAAATTATATTAATCAAGAACATATGTTTCTTGGACATGTACACTTAAACACGATAACTACATTAAACATATCCGGTATATGTCGCTTGACATGCAAAATTAAGATATGTTACCTCAAAAAATCCCCAGTTCTCGCAAGCATCTTTAATCCTATCCATTGTTGCAGCCCTCTCTTCACCATTAAGCTTCTCCATGTTGATGATTGGAAAACTCTCCATTTTTTCTTTACCTCTGTTTTTCATATACAGCTCTGCTAAGTTCATATTGGCAGTGTGGCCTGGGGCTGTATATATAGGCAAAGCTGGAAATTTCCTTTTAATAAGTTTCTAATTTATTTGAGTTGGTTTGTTTTGTTTTGGTGTGTTTTGATGTTCTTCATGACCGAGGTTATAAGACGACATGATTTTCACATGATTTTCATGGGTTTGATTTAGATTTGAAGATTATTATGGGATCGCATCTATCGTTGATTGTTCAGAACAGTCAGGTGAAAAATAATCATATGGAAACAGCAGTATATATTCAAATAATCTTCAAATCGCTTAGATGTCTCTTGAAAAGGAAGAATTCAACAGTGATATTCTACGGGTCTGTCCAATTTTGATTTTTTTTAGATGCCTTATGAATTTTAATTGATGAATTTATTCCTTCTTATCAAAAAAACCTGCATGTCCATGCACACAATTTTTAATCTTATAATTGTAGTTATATTTTTGTAACTTGTCTCAATATTAGGTAGAATTATGGTACAGTGATCACCTAACAGGCACAAGTCATAACAGTATGGCCTGACATGTTATATTCAAAAAAATTAAATAATAAAATATTATTTAGACTACGTATCACATTGGACTCACTAACTACTTACTCCCTCCGTCCCATTTTAACTGCTTTTGACTTTTTTACACGTATTTTAAGATGTTAAAAAAATCATATCTAAACATTATCATTTTTTATAAAATTTATACCAAATAAAAATTTAGAACCTAAACTTTAATTTGATATAAAAATTGAATTTTTTTATTAAGTGTAGATATAGGTTTTTTGCATCTCAATATACGTGTCAAAAAGTCAAACATCAGTTAAAATGGGACAGAGGGAGTATAAGTTAAACAAGGGTCTTAGAAAAATGATAAAACTTGCACAAAAGTGACTTATAACTTCTCTGTATAGATGGTTTGGTACGATTAAACTGATATTATTATAAGTAGAGAAAAGAAGCTACAATCAAACAGGACCACTATAATTTTGACGAGGGTCCTATGAAAATGTAAAATAATTGTACAGAGTTATCCGGAAGATCCAGGGGAGAATTAAAAACAGGACTCGTGTAGCATGTATGTGATCACATCCTCCTGGCCCCCTTCTATTTTGGTTCTCTCTTATCAACCATCCTCTACGTACGTGTCCCTACACACACAAAACACGATCTCTTTATTTCTTACTGTGAGCTTTCATGTTAAGTGATCGATTCTCTTAAAACCTCAAAGTTGTTTGGAGGAGTGTTTAGCAGGATCATATTCTAACATTTCTCCTGACTCGAAAGTCTATTTATGGATCATCAAAAGAGGATCACGAATGCCCATTAAGCCATCAATTTTCCTAAAACCTCTTAGCTGTTAGGAGGAGGGCTTAACAGTATTATATTCTAACATTTTCTAAATATAGAATAGATATAATATAATTCAATTTCTAAGAAATGAGTGCTTTATATTAAATGAAAATTCTGACAATAATTTCTATTTATATTTTCTATAATTATTATAATATTAAATTCAAAATCTATTAGTAAAAGAGATAATATAAAAATATTGAAAAGAATATATAAAAGATGATAATATATATTTAGTTATTAAAATCAAAGAGAAATAAATTAGTCATCATCTATTTATGACGAATGGAAAGTTGTGCGAATGGAGCTGGTGAAGGTGTAGGACCTGGTTTATAGTGCAGGGTGGCTGCTGCTCATCTTTTGTAAATTAGCTTTACTTGGGTCTTGACCAAACTTTACTGCTAGAGTTGCTCCTGCTTTTTCTTTTCTTCACTTTGCATTTGTTTGGATACCGAAAGATTTGACATAGATCAAACAAGTTGTTGATTCACTCATCACACTTGCCTTTTATGAAATTAATTATTTATGCCGAAACTAGAAATTCAAGCTAGTATAGAACGAATTTTAAAATAAATTTCTAGTGATTATTTGAAATTAGACAAGATTTATATTAAAAAATATAATTATTTTTAGTAACAAAACACTTCTTAATATAAAAAATCTTATCAATTTTTTTATCTTAATCTCGATTTCAACCTGAATTAGTCTCCCTTTAATTTGCACCGGAAATATATACACCATATGCCAAGCAGAATTAGTCTCTTTTCGATTTGCACCGAAATTGTACACACCATATGCCAAACTTTATAATGTAGTGAAATTAACCATCTAAAAGCAAACCTAAACTTTAGGCTATGCATCAACTTTTTCAAGAAACAGTAACTAATTGACCCTAGATTTTAAATTAGCCAAACATCATTATCAAGCTAATCTTCCTTCAACTGTATAGATTTTCTGCTATCAGTTGCAATTTAATAGTAAATTAGCCAAAAGAAACCTTAATGTTAAAGTGTTAGGCAATGATGTAACTTTGTAATTTTGAGTGTTAAGATTTGATTGGATATTATACTCACCCAACTTGCGGTTTGTGGTAGCTAAACTATGAGTATCTAGTCAAACTATTCACTATTTCATGTCCCCATTACTTTGGAAAAATAGTAGGCGTGCCGACGAAAAATAATCAAATGTTTTGTCAAGCAGAAAAAATTATGATTATATTTTGAGTCAAGGGTCATGGATTATTTTCCCGTAGTGTGTGTTACTTTTTCATTTTTATCATGATGTCGTTATAAGTTGGGTGTTGGGTGATTGAAAAATTAAAATCGAGCCAAAATTAATATAAAAAAAGAGAATATAGAGAATTAAATTGAACTTTTGAACCTAAATCATTTAAAATATTTTGATTCTGTTGAATGAAACTAACATTTAACATACATACATATATAACTAATATAATTTTTATAATTAATTGTTACATATATAATTTTAAAAATCAAAATAGAAAACCTCCTCCACCACCATCACCTTCGTCATATCCAAAATCTCTATGAAATAATGAATTGCAACAGTTTTATATGTCCGAAAATCTGAGTTGTCATTTCCACCACCACCTCCAAGTCTCCGACTCCTTCTCTGTCCAAATCTCCACCTCCACCATCTCCGTCACAGTCACCATCACAATCGATAAAAAAACAGGTCTAGAGGTTTTCACTAATTTCCGAAAATTTTCGTCAAAATTTTATAAAACAAATCATTATTTTATAAAGTAAATATTATTTAATTGTGCTAATTTTAATTTTTATTTAAGAATTGATTTGAATTGCATCATTAGCGCCCTCTTTATACATAATTATTACACTTCAATAATTCTCTTCCCATATGTTTCCCAATGTAAATCATGAAGCTAAAAACAAAAACTAAAAATAGATGGCGCTAGAACAAACATATATATACCTAATTTGAACGATGCAATGCATGTCAATTTGTCGGATTTAGGATCTAGTTTTAAATTATATATCTGTATTTAACACACTCTCTTTGGATTTTTTGCCCATTATCTTTCATTTGTGTTGTCGTTCTCAGCGCTCAAATAATGCAAGTTGTGTACACGTCCGTGTATGGGATGGGAGGAATGTGTACGTATGCGACAGTGCGACACGTTACTTTTATTTGAACCCAAAAAAAAAAAAGGTTTTAATTTAATGGTTAATTAAACAGAATAAATATTTAATGTAATATTCAACACTAGAAAGTTAAGTGCACTTTTTAGTAGCACGGGGTAACTCTTTTTCCTTCTTTTTTTTGCTTCCATTATTATATTTTTTGTGAACTCAATCCTATTAAATCAAACTGAAAAATATATGTTTTGAAATATAAAATATCAATTTTGTAATTATATTATAAAGTATTGTCAATTTTTTGGTATTTGTATATGGGTCTTGTTCCTTGACAACCGCGTGTTATATCGTGTTATATAAGGGTTATCTAACATATTGTACGGGGCCGTTAGATCTATATTTCAAAGGCCCAGATCCAATCTGATATTTTAATGTATCCGCTATAAAAAATCGCGGACAGGGAAAACTCCCTTCCGCGGTAAATAACCGCGGATAGGGAGTTTTCCCTTCCGCGGAAAATAACCACGGATATATTAAAAACCCAAAATTGGATCTGAGCTCTTGAAATATAAATCCAACGGCCCCGTACAGTGTGTTAGATAACCCTTGTTTAACACGTTGTTTAACACGCGGTTGCTGGAAAACAGGACCCTTTGTATATTTTGATTTATAATATAAAATTATAATATTTTGAAAAGATTTTATAAAGAAATCTATGATGATTACACAAAAAGCTGAAAAACATATTATTGTAAGATATGAGAGGTTTTATTTTTTCTAAAAATAACTTTTAAGCTAAAAGTTAGTGACCAAGAGAATGTTCTAGATTTATGTATAACAACAATACCAAACAATATTTAAATAAAAATGTGTATAATGGACCTCTATTTGGGACAAGTGACGTTCCGAATGGACCACTTCATATGTTGGGGTTGTTTCTTTTAGACGTGAAAGCCGGGCTTCTGGGTTTATAAGTTAGAAGCACTTATTTGTATCGCTTATGTAAAAAATCAAAAAACAATTATAAAAAATTAGGAATACTAGTTTTTGTTTCAGGACTTCTGTTTTTTATCAAACACTTTAATCATTTATAAGTCTTAACTTGCTTCTAACTTCTACTCCTCTTTTTTATTTTAATTAAGAAGCATTTATTTTAAACTCACTCAAACAAATGTGTGCTCCATCGTTAATTCCAGAGAGACTTGGCCGCTTGGGTACTTGAAACTTGAAACAAAACAAGTGTGTGAAGACCACGTTTGACATGCCCGCCACATGCCTTGTTTTATTAGTTACAAAATTCACAAGAAAGGTAGTTGAATCGCAATTTATCATGAGTTTAGCCTAATCTTTTTTCATTGCCCAAATCGATCCTTATCCCCGTTGGTTCATATCACAAAATCATGATTAGATGAAGAAACTTTGCTACTAAGATAATAAAAGAATTGGATTAAGTAATGATACCAAAGATGTGGACTGATTTTGATAACTATATGTAGAAAGCGGTTTGGCGTCATTTAGACATTGACTGTTATTCAAAAGTGAATAATTTTCCACCAACTTATAATTGAGCCTTTAGGTGATATTATGCAAACCCGTGAAATGTTGAATTTATGACGGGGTAGGGCAGTAGAATCGAATAGAATATGTGGGGAGACCGGTACCTATAGCATCTCCAACCATAAAGATCCTCTAAAACGTGAGTCGGTCAATTTCTCAAAAAACTCTCGCTCCAATCATATTTAGTTGTTCTCTATAATTTTAGTTAACCTTCTATGAATGACTATATTTGTCAAACTTCTACAGATCTATAAGAAATATGTAGGAAGATTGCATATAATCTATTACCATATTGAACTGATATATTCTATTTTAACAATCTAAAATATTAATAACATACTATTTAAATTATAATCAACCAATTTAGCCAATATTATTGAAGTGCAATGTCTTACAAGTTCAACAAATTTTACATAATGTCTTGCATGTCCAATTTAGCAAACAATTATAACCAACCCCATTAGAGATGCTCTCAGGCCTCAGCTGTGTATAGTGTTGGTAAATCAGAAATATTGACACTGTTCAATTCCATTTAAATGGAGCATTTATTAATTATGAGTGTAAAATTGTTTAAAATAATTTTTTATACATTTGTAAAATTAAAATTTTTAAAAATTTTAGAACTTTTAGTTTCTCATAATAAGTCGGGAGTGGATTTATAAATTTCAGTACAAACAGATTGGTAAGGGTTTTTTATTTAGAAGTGAAGAAGCTCAAATTTTAAGTCCATCAGACATCGCCATTATTGGGCCTGTTTGTACTCGATTGGGTGGATTGCGGAGTATCCTCACTCTCAATTCGTATAGAAGGATATTGGACCATGCTATTTGTTTTAACCCCAAGAGCGAGCAAGTAGTTGGAGCAACAAAGATAAATATGATGTGCTGACTTTTTTTTTTGAAACTAGAATTTCTATTAGAAATCAACTCATACAATCAGTTCGGATCATCTCCAACACATCAGGTGGAGGAGAATAATACATATTAACACTTCAGACAAACATGGTAACTTAGCTAGAGTGTGAGCTAACCTATTAGCTTGTCTGTGAATATGTTGAACACCAATATCACTACTTTCCTGTAAAATAGTACGACACGAGTTCAGAACATTGCCAACCTCCTGCTGATACTCAATTCCTTTACCTAATGCATGCACCACAGTGAGTGAATCTGTTTCAACCATCACTCGTTTCATTTCTTTAGCTTCATTTATCTAAGTTAAGGCAGTAATATGTCTAATTTTTAACATATGTTTAATATTTTTATATTAAATATTATCTTTCATTATTAAAACACAATATAAAGTAGATAGAGAAAGAGAGCGAGTATAAGATTTTATATTAAAATATAGGATATGGTAAGGAGAGATTTTATATTAAAATATAGAATTAGACTCCAAATCAGCACTACAAAGAACACATCATGTATTAACATTCATCTCGAAAGATAATTCTGTCTTTTGTTAATAACCTGTAACTAAAAAACGGAGGTAAAATCCGACAACATATTTGTAATTTTTGAAATTTAACCATTTTTTTGTAACAACTTAAAAACTCCGGGCACCCCTATAATTTATGCCAAATCATTAGTTCCCAGGTTATAAAGGAGTTTGAAGCTCTGAAAGTATTCCAGATCGGTGAAATTTTTACTTGATTAGGTTTCGAATTATCCTTTCTAATACAACTCGTCTATAAACATAAACACCAACTACAAGGCGACTAACCTCTATAACATTATCATAACTAAAAATAGGAAAATTCTAAATACTATCCCGCAAATAAATATTTATTGAGACCAAACTAGTAGATTCAACAATAGAAGTTATGGTTGAAGAAATATTTCAAAGAAACTTGCCATTCACTCAGCGGTCGTGTAAAAAAAATAAATTTTGAGCTATTTTCAACATGATATTTAATGAATCGCAAAGCAGCAATTCTGAAATTTTAGATTTTTCTGGACATCCAAGAACATTTATAAGAAAGTTTGGCAGTCCAGAAAGCTTTGTTATACATAATTACTATTTTCAATGATTATGAACTTTCTTAATTTTTAATTTCAAGTTGATCCCAATTCATAATTTAGATTTTTAAAATACATTTATTTTAACAATGTTATAATATTTTAAATTAATTTGTATAAATACATAAATATATATAATAATTATATATGTATAATTAAAATAATTATATATAATTAATAATTATATATAAATGATATTAAATTAATTCTAATTAATGACCTAGCTTAAAATTAATTTTAAGTGTGACCCGAAATGATCCGAAATTAGAATTTCGTTTCTAATAAAATTAATTTTCAGTTTTATATAATTTTAAATTATTTTATCTTGATCCGAAATCGTCTGTCATTTTGAAAAAATAAAACTCATTTATCTTTTTATATTTTTCCAGTTGCGAGCACGTTGCCTGATTTGATACCCTTTTTCACAAAAAGAGGAAAAGCCTCTCATCGCAATCTGTGTGTGTTGTGTGTGTTTTTTGTTTGATTGAATCTAATTTTAATCCACAAGACAAAATAAAACCCTAGAGTTCCTCACGCCATGGGAGATTCTCCTCGATCTTCTATTCATCTTGCTCTCGGTGGCGACGCAGGTTCTCTCTCTCTCTCTCTCTCTCTCTTTGCAATTTTATTCTACATTGTACATCGCATCGATTTATTAAATCGCATTTGTGTGTATTATGTGTGTATATTTCTTAATTGTGCTTGGATGCATTTGACTCGATTCTGTTTTTTCTAAATTGTAGTGCTTCCCTGAGATCGACTCTTTTTGTTCTGTTTCTTGCTTTATTGAGCATTCGATCGTACTCAATTGTATTATGTTTTTGATTCTTATAATTTGCATTTCCAGTGTTTTTGTGGTTGTTGATGTGTATTTGACGTATTCAATGTCTTTGTACACATGTAAAGATGTAAAGATGAATGTTAATAACTTACATTATGCTTTTTGATGATATGCTGATTCGGTTTTGTGTAATTTACTTTTTTGTGAGATGAGTTACTTGTTTCGATGGCTAATTTTAGAATGTGATTGGAAACAATTGTTTTATACTATTGGTTCGTTTAATTTTATTTACACTTTTTTTTTTGTTTTGACTGATGATATTAAGATCGGTTGCAGTTGCTGATGTGTTGTTGTGGAAGAATTGGATTGGATCGCTTATTGTGCTTGTGTCTTCCACCGTTTTTTGGATACTTTTTAAGATAGCGGGATATAATCTCTTACAATTTATCGCCAATGTGCTGTTGCTTCTTGTTACTATACTTTTCTTCTGGGCTAAATCTGCATCCATTCTCAACAGGTGAGTAAATTCTGTAGGATTTATGTTTCCTGTGCCACATCTGATAGAATTGGTGTGTATTATTGAGTGACGCTATTCTGATGTCATTGAGATATCATTTTCTGCTTTTGTGTATACATTATTAATCTAATCTCATGATCATAAAGTTTTATATGTAAAGGTTTTTAATGAAATATGTGTGTGTGCTTTGATATGTTGATGCTTAAATGCCTCAATCCAGGGGAAAGACTGTTCTCGATTTTATGTGATTTTTTTAAAGTTGATTTGTAACATTTTAAATATGGAATTTAGGCCTTTGCCTCCTCTTCCTGATCTGGATGTTTCTGACGAAACCTTTTTAGCGGTTGCGGAAGTAATGTGTGATTGGGGTAATCGTGCTTTGTCAATTGCACGTGATATAGCTATTGGAGGAGACTTAAAAGTTCTTCTTCAGGTGTGTAATCTCGTTAAAACCTACATAAAGATACATTATTTCTCAATTTGTGCTAGTATATTGGTAACTCATCAACAAGCTGTGGGTTGGTTGATCAGGTTGTCTCTAGCTTGTGGCTAATCTCTGTCATTGGTGGTCTTTTTGACTTTCTTACTCTGATCTATGTTGGTGAGCCCTTCTTCTGTTGTCTCCTACAATACTCCGCAATACTTTCCGTAGAGTTTCTGACTTATTTTGTTTTTGCCTGTATGATGCTTCAGGAATTCTTGTTTGTCTATCAGTTCCAGTGCTGTACGAGAAGCGCCAAGATCAAATTGATGATAAGCTGAGTACAGCACACAGTGTTTTTCAAGCACAATACAGGAAATTAGATGATATGATTTTGAGCAAGATTCCATTCCCTAAAAGCAAGGAAAAGAAGACTCAGTAGATCTAATGTAATGTGCTCTTTGCTTTCCAATCATGAGTGACATACATATTCCAAAAGGGCATCACGGTAATCACTGTGCTTATGTTCCTGCATTATTATTCTGGCTTAAAGGCATCTAGAGAAGTATTGTCCAGTAATAATGTTTTCATGCTGCTACAGAACTACTGAAATGACATTTAGCTATCAAAAATTGGTCGTGAAAGTGTTACCTCAAAATTATAGCAAGATAGATAGATTGATTGTTTTGCTACATTTCTGATGGTTTGGATAACTGATCTATAGTTTTTACCTGGTACAGCTTAAAAATGTAGTGGTATACTGTAAAGAAATCCCAGAATTTGAGATATCAAAGAAGTTTTTCCATCTGCTCATTTGTTGTAATTATCAATGCCTGTTCCACGACCACTCACAACATCCCCTCATCAAGGGAGCTATAGGTTGTAAATGTTGTAAATATTAAAAAACGGAACAAACCGCATTGACACATGAAAAAATAAAACTACACTAGACAAATTTTAAAATTACAAAACTAATTATCTAATTCATTCATTAATCGAGGATTCAACGCGTGGGGATTTGCCGGTCCGGGCTTATTCGCCAATTCGTTCGTTCGGCTCGTTGAACCGTTGAACAACTCGTTGACTTCGCGGTTTGTTCCGTTCGTTCGTTCGAACCGCGGGTCGTTCGCATTCTTATCGACTCGTTAATTTTGTGGACCGGTTCCGGTTTTTGATATCAGGATTCGTATTTGCTTCATAAATTATAATGAGCCGTCCGGGCCGAATTTTTTGGCGGGACGGTTCTGAACGAGCGGTTCGAAACCGCTCGTTTAGCCACCTTTACTTGTAATGCCTTCTTCGTTCTGATTTTTTTATAGATTATATTTTTTTACATTTTGACCGATGTTTTTCAATTGGTTATATATTTTTTTATATTTAATATAAGATAGTGATTATTCTTCAGGCCATACATTTACACCTCTGTTCCAACATGTTGTTTACGTCACTGTTTGCACGCATTGTCAGACTGCTCTAAAGTATAATTTTATGATTTTTTTTTACTTTTTCAATAAAAGTTTAAACGTCAAATTTTTATTTGGGGAAAAAAATATTATGAAACTATTTCCGGGAAGGTTTTTTTAAAAAAATATTATAAATTATCCTAAATAGGACACCCAAATGTATGAAAGTAACATAAAGAAACCAGAATATCATGACTAAGTATTAGGAATTTTTTTGCACCAATACACTCGACGAAGTGAGACTCTTTTTCCGTTCATGCGGTGACTTAGAAAATTGCAGGCCCGAGTGAAAGACAACTTTTGCTTTCAGATCTGTAATGACAAACAAACAGTAAACAAGTCCACAAGACTTTGAAATATTCACAAAATCTTTTCATGGGCCTGTCTATCCATAACTAAAATGGCATATTCTCTTTCACCTACCCGGCTACCCCGCATCATTAATCCTCTCTTATATTTGTTGGTGGATCGGGGGTATTTTGGGTACCACACTTTGTCACATGCTTTTAGTTTTTTTTTTCCACGTGTCATGGGGTTTCTTAGATCGGAGTAGAATATGGAGCTGTTTGGCCCGATTTAAAAAAAGTGATTTCATACTTAAAGTAAAGAAATGGAGTAAAAGTGAGAAATAAATAAGTTAGTAAAGTTTTTGGAAAAAAAGTGGAAGTTATGATAGGGAAGCTAGCATTGTCAACTTCTTAAAAGTGCTTTTACTTCTTTACACAAATGGGTCAATAAAATCAGAAGTCATAAGCAAAAATTGCTTCCGGTTCCCAAACAACCCCTTTAACTCGGTTGTCTCGGCATGCATTCTAAGTATATAGTTTATAAATAATTTTAAATTTAAATTTAAGAAAGAAATTATGAAAATATATTTAATTATAATCCGAAAATACTTGTTGAGCGGTAAAAAAAATGTAAAAAATGAGTGGGAATAAAAATTAATAATCATTTTCTTCAATATTTTTAACTTTTTTTAATTATTTTAGAGATATTAACACCAAATTCAAAAAAATTTATTTTGTCATACTATTGCGATAACTCCAATATAAATTTCCTCCCATCTCCCAAAACTACCCTCACATGAATACAATAATCACACAATCACCCCATATATTTCACACTCGAGTCTTCCACTCTCACCCCCCAACACAACAAACCCATCCAACTCTCTCAACTAATTTCCCAAGATCTAGATGGCCCCTACTCTAGTAGCTAACGGCGGCGATATCTCCGCCGCGAAACCCGCCGTCACCGGCCGCATCGCCACCGTGTACAGCGAAGTGCAGAACAGCAGATTGGATCACGCTCTGCCACTCCCCGCGGTTATCAAAAACTCATTCAGTGTCATCGAAGGCCCCGCCAGCTCCGCCGCCGGCAATCCAGGTATAGAAATTTATAATTATTAATTAAAGTTTGTATTTTTATATGAATTAGTTGTAGTTAGTTTTATTATGTGGATCAGTGGATTAGCATTGCTTTGATACATTGTTACATTGTGTTTTTAGTTGGATTTGTGAAGATTGATTTTGATTACATCTCGTTCTTGTTTGCGGTCCGGCATTAGTGTTGAATCTGAAGTTATTTGTTGAGTAATCGAATCGGAATAAGTGAATCAAATGCGAATTTGGTGAGACTAATGTTTGAGTTCGATTCTCGAGTAAACAATTTTTTACGAGATTAAAGTGTTTACTAAGGCAGGTGTTGTATGAATGTGTATTGTACTTGTGGTTGACTTGTGTTTTAGAGATCAGATCAAGGTTTTGGGTTTTATGTTTTTCGAATGTGTAAGTTGAGAATATGGAAATTATGGAGAATATTGACTGAAGTTTTGTTGTTTTGTAGATGAAATTGCGAAGTTGTTTCCATGCCTGTTCGGACAGCCTTCTGCAGTTTTGGTGCCCGGTGACGGGAAGGGATTGTTGTCAGGTCAAAACTTGAAGATTGGTGTCGTGCTATCAGGAGGCCAAGCTCCTGGAGGACATAATGTCATTTCGGGAATTTATGGTTAGTATCTTTAACATGAAAATTTCGAGTGGTTCTTAATAGTTAATTCAATATGTTTAAATTATGGAGTAGGGTGCTTTGGAAGTTTTTGGATCATGATTCGTATACAATGATGCTACAATTGGTATCAGAATTTCAATTTGTAGAGTATAAGAAAGATCAGATAACACCTGGGATTGAGTCTACAATTGTCTATTAGTCAGTCAAAGTACATCAGACAAATATAAGATATGACAAATGTTAGTGGTGTGTGGATATATGATGGCTGATCGCAAGCCCACTTAAAAGAACTTGATAGTCTTTCTAGTGTAGGTTGCATGTGCCAGGCTTGTTACAAAATATGGTTATTTGACATGTAAGATAATCTTTTTCTCTGCTGCAAGCTGAAAATATACTTTTGCACTTCAAACAGACTACTTGCAGGATCGTTGCAAAGGGAGCACCTTGTATGGATTCAATGGTGGTCCGGCTGGGATCATGAAGTGTAAATATGTGACATTGACCTCAGAATATATCTACCCATACAGAAATCAGGTTAAGTAATATTTGTTGATTCTTAATTCATATTATTATTTAAGTAGTGTGGCACTTTATATTAGTGATATTGGTCTCCCCTTTACATTTACAAGACCTTAGGCCCAACTTGTATGTTTTATATGGGTATTATACTTGAGCAGATGAGCACGATCCTCCATAGCATGCCTGTGTACAAATGTGCAAAAAACTTAGATACATTTTCTCCCGTGATTGGTTTGTAATTGTACAAGTGCAAATGGGCAGAAAAGCTTAGTTTCTACAAACTTGTATATTTTCTATGTGATAACAAATATGTGGTATTATGCTCCAAAATCAGTTCAAATATCGAAATTACCTAGTGGCTATATCTATATCTTTGATCAGCAGTTTTATCTTAATTACAAAGAATAGGAGTTGGTCAAACTTAACAGCTATAACTTAATTGTATCAGGGTGGATTTGATATGATTTGCAGCGGGAGGGATAAGATTGAGTCCCCTGAACAGGTTTGCTTGAAATTTGATTGCTATACTTATTTTTTGATTAAACCAACACCGAACTTATTGGATTCTAAATGATTTGATTTTAGTTTAAGCAAGCTCAAGAGACAGCAAAAAAGCTTGATCTTGATGGGCTTGTTGTGATTGGTGGGGATGACTCAAACACAAATGCTTGCCTTCTTGCTGAAAACTTCAGGTGAACTTTTTCTAGATGATAATTTGTTTCTTGCTGCATCTATCTTTTATTTGAATTTTTGCCTACGCAGGGCCCAAATTTAATATTTATATATTGTAATTAGGAGTAACAATCTGAAGACCCGAGTGATTGGATGCCCAAAGACTATTGATGGTGACTTGAAATGCAAAGAGGTTCCCACCAGTTTCGGGTTTGACACTGCTTGCAAGGTTATTCAATATGACTATGACTTCAATATTGCGCTCCAACCATTTGTATAAAGAAATAATACTACAAAAGCAGGTTGTTACAGTTTTTACAGTTTTAACAGTTTAAAACCTTGGTTGCAAAGAGGTAAAGAAGAGATATTATTTTGCTGTTGTGTCTTTGTCTATCAAGAGTTTTTATCATTATTTTAGAGGCTACGAGGACACACAAGTTTTGTTTTAAAAAAACATAAAATGCTCAATCCTCTTCATGGACAGTTTTATAACGCACTATTGAGTTATTATAACATTTACTCTTCTCTTTCAAACTGTTCAAATCCAGTGAACACACCCAGAAACTAGAACAAGAACTTTCGTCGATTGTGTAATCTACTTTCAACATTTGTCATGCAGTTGTGCTTCAAATTTCTAATTTTTTTGCTACTATGCACAGATTTATGCTGAAATGATCGGAAATGTCATGACGGATGCTCGCTCCACAGGAAAATATTATCATTGTAAGCACATTTGGCTATTTTTTCTCACTAAATTATTGCAATAGCTATATTTCAGCTAAAAATCAACTTGTAGCTTTATCATCCAGTTGTAGTTAATTATTGTTCTTCATCCTAAGAGATTAAGTTACCAAGCACTCCTATATATTGAAATAATATGGTTATATGTCATACTTGGATACTTTTGTGGTAAAATACGTTCACAAAGCTAAGATGTTTACTTTTAGGCACTTTTTACTGTTTACTTTTTTCAGCTTATAAATGAGAATATTTATTAGAATTATAAATGTCAGTGCACTACAAACTGGATTGAATCTAAGAGTTGCAATTCGAGTTGGGGGTGGGGCTTTAGTATATGGCTGAATTGTTCTTTAAAATTTACTCTTATAAAGACAGCCCAGTAGGTGAATTGAAGTTCTTACACATGATAGCTCTGTTAGTTGAGCCAAGATTTCTTACTGGTAGTTGCATGTTCTTCACTGTGCTGCAGTTGTGCGACTTATGGGCCGCGCTGCGTCCCACATTACATTGGAGTGTGCCCTGCAGACTCATCCAAACATCACTCTTGTTGGAGAAGAGGTTTGTTATAATTCCATAATTTGTTTAGCTGATAATTTGCTTGATAATATCAAGTCAGCATCATTGTCATGCTTCTGGCATAAAAGTTGAATATTAGCACTAGTTTCAGACATTGGCGCAAATATTGGATATATGATGTTTGAAGTTCAAATCTTACTGCAGGTTGCCTCTAAGAAGGAAACCTTAAAGAATGTCACAGACTACATTGCTGATGTAGTTTGTAAACGTGGAGAACTTGGATATAACTATGGTGTGATACTAGTACCTGAAGGACTTATTGATTTTATTCCTGAGGTATTGTTTTGGTTTTGTTTTACATGAACTGCTGTTTGGTTGTTTTCCTTCTAATGCACAATACAATTGCTCCAGCAAGTTGATTTAGAGTACTTGACATGATGCATCTCTTTGCTTGTCATTGTATGCAGGTGCAGCACCTCATTGCAGAACTGAATGAAATTCTGGCCAGTGATGTTGTAGATGAAGGTGGTCTCTGGAAAAAGAAACTCGCGCCCCAAACACTAGAGCTATTTGAATTACTACCTCCCGCAATTCAAGATCAATTGATGCTTGAAAGGGACCCTCACGGGAATGTCCAGGTATATATTTCACATCTCATTACTACTTTTTCTTCTAAAATCATAGTTTTGATCTGTGCCTAGCAAGATGCTTATAACCACATGCCTACCTTCAGGTTGCAAAAATTGAAACAGAGAAAATGCTTATCCAAATGGTTGAGACTGAATTGGAGCAGCGGAAACAGGCTGGTTTATATAAGGGCCAATTCAAAGGACAATCACATTTTTTCGGGTATTTAGCATCTATTATAGTAATTGATTATCCTTCTATTTCGAGAGTTCTTAAATGCATTTGTTGGTGAGCTTGAACTCCCCCAGTCAGTGTCTGATGGAAAGTTCATAAATGATATTCACCTAATTTTCAACCTTATGTATTTTCCGACTCAGTTATGAAGGAAGGTGTGGTTTACCATCTAATTTTGATGCTACATACTGTTATGCATTGGGTTATGGTGCTGGAGCATTACTTCATAGTGGAAAGACTGGATTAATATCATCGGTGAGTACTGCTTTTGTATTTACCTTTTTTGTTAGATTATACCTACAGAATACTTCCCGAATGAATGACTTGTTGGTCAAGTGAATATAATGATAAGCAGGAAATGAACGATTATTCAATACTTGGATTAATACATCTGTAGGTTGGAAATTTGGCTGCTCCTGTTGAAGAATGGACAGTTGGTGGTACTGCATTGACTTCTTTGATGGATGTCGAGAGGAGACATGGTATATTGCTGCAAACTATAATGTGATATTTATATAGATTGCATAACTTGTAGAAACTTATCACAATCTTGGTTGATTTTGGTGGAATTGTACTCTTCTTAAATAATGAGTGTGTTTCAATATTAATAATTCTTCTGATATGTTATTTGTATCATTAGTTGTTATTCTTTGATATTCAGAGTTTTAAAATTGAATTGTTTTCTAAATGTCCTAAATGTATTTTTATATGTACAAGACATTATATCAAGTAGATGTTAGCCAGAGTTGAAGATTAATTTTTTCCTAGCTTGTACTTGTACCTCATAATATATTCTCTTGCCAGAAGCAGAGGTAACGTTTTTTTGATTTTACGACCCTAGTCAAGCTAATGCTTTGCTTATGTTCCAGGATATACAATTCAAATTTGGTGAAGCACCTTTTATTAGTATTATTATTTTGGCTATTAATTACAGCATTTAGGAAAACAATTTTAAAAAAGATATGTATTTAAAAACGTGTTTTGTTTTATACCGTTTATATATTTTAAAATACATTCAAAATTTATAATGTGTACAGGTCTATTTAACTGTCTGAAAAATGTTTAATTTGCAGGAAAATTCAAGCCAGTGATTAAGAAGGCAATGGTGGAGCTTGATGGTAAGTATTTTTTTCCTTGTTTTTTTTGTTCCCGTATGCAGACTGCTGTGTTTCTTTAATAATATTGAAGACACCTGACACTTAAGAAGGCAATGGTGAAAGCCAGTGATTAAGAAGGCAATGGTGAAAGTGCATACTCTCCTCTCCTTCCCTTCAAATTTTAATTACACAGCAGCACCTAAACTTAAGAAGAAAAAAAAATCTTACACGTACTTTATATGCAGTAGTCACATCTATTAGATAATTAACAGATTTGTTATGTCGATGCTCTAATGTCTATCTTTTGCACATTATAATTAGACCAAACTATTGACTCACATGTATGAATTCTTCAGGTGCACCATTCAAAAAATTTGCTTCGCTTCGTGAAGAATGGGCCCGAACAAATTGTTACATTAGTCCAGGTATATTCACCTTTCTATTGCATATATATGTGTGTTTTATTGTGGTATTTGGTAACATGTCCTTGTAACAACTTATTATACTTGTATTCTTATTTCTTAGAGCTGTACAGTTTCATTATTGTTTATTAATCTCTTTTTTCTCCCCTTACAGGTCCCATTCAGTTTGTTGGACAAGGATCTGATAAAGTTAATCACACCTTATTGCTGGAGCTAGGTGTTGAAATATAATTTTGTTTCTGTTTTTTTTTGTTGTGGGAAAATTGCAATGTTATTCAACTCTAGTAAACAGTGATTTGAGATATTTCCTAAAGAATAATTTCTTCCTAGTTATTAGACTTTTAATATCCATTACTTTTTATGCACACTCTGCAAAACTCTATTCTGCATCATTCAGAACAAGTCCAATGCATTATAATATGAACTCAAAAGTCTCAAATGCATAAAATGACTTACGAATGTGTGGTGTGCTTTGCACGTTAAAAAGTCGGTCAGACACAGGCCCTTATCATTTGCACTTGCATTAGGAGTTCTACAGAAATATATGCAACTTTCTTTACTGAATAACGTGCTATATATGAAACTTGACCTGCTCAGACACCCAACAGCAGGGATGGCTGTCCTGAAATCCGGTCCGATTCCGGACAGAACGGGTCGGGATCGACCTGATGGAGGAAATTTTTATATAGAATTTGCCGATTTGGGAATTGGGGCTCGATCCGTCCCAAAAATACCTGTAAGGGTATATGACGGAATCATTTGGGTAATTATAAAAAAGTGCTTCGGGTTTAAAGTAAAAAAGTTGACTAGAAATGAGTATTAAATTAATACTTATAAGTGATTAAATTATTTGGGAAAGAAGTAGAAATCCTCAAACAAAAGTTAGCATAATTTTTTATAAATTCTTGTGACTTTTTACACAAACAACAGATGAAAAAAGAGAGTATAAATCGGTTTTTTATCGAAAAAAGTCCAAGTATTGATGCCCAAACAATACAATATATTTTCGTGAAACAAATGGATAAATAGCTATGTTTTATATTTTCTAAAATCAGAATAATAAAATTTTGACCAATTAATATTTGAATAATATCTTTTAATAATATATGTTTTAAGAAGTATATTTATAAAATATATCACTAAATTTATTAATTAAGAAATATTTTTACAGACTCAGTTGATTAAACTTATTTAACATCTCAGATAAAAATAGCGAATTAATATAAATAATAAAAATATATTTATTAATTACTCAAAATTTTTGCTACATGATATTTTAAGATCAACATATCTTCAAAACAAGGTTAAATAAAACTAGTATAATAAATCATAATTATACATAAAAATATAGACAAAAATGCAAAATATAAATTTTAGGGGAATTACTTTGTATACTGTTTTTTCAATCTTATTTTCAAAAATACTACCTTCTCCAATCTTATTTTCAAAAATACTATCTTATCTAAAATCTTTCAAATATACTATCTTTTTGAAAATATTTTCCAAAAATACGATGGTTGTAACCATATATGCAACTGAATTCCTAATTTCAAGTTCCAGATTTCAAATGTCATTTTCGACCTCATCTTTGGAATCGATATATATATATATATCGATTCCAAAGATGAGGTCGAAAATGATATTTGAAAACTGAAATTTGAAATCAGGATTTATAGTTGCATATGGTTGTATTCAGTTGCATATGGTTGCATTCAGTTGATTCTATTGTAATCTAATGGCCCCGCCAGGGGCACACCATACATCGGTTGTAACTTACTCAGTTGCATTTAGTTGCATATGAGGTTGCATTTAGTTGCATATGAGATTGCATTCAGTTGATTCTATTGCAATCTAATGGCCCCGCCAGGGGCACCCATACATCATTTGTAACTTACAGTTTTCAGTTGCATTTAGTTGCATATGAGGTTGCATGCAACCTCATATGCAACGGAAACTGTAAGTTGCAACTGATGTATGTGTGCCCCTGCGGGGCCATTAGATTATAATAGAATCAACTGAATACAACCTCATATGCAATCATATATATATATATATATATATATATATATATATATATATATATATATATATATATATATATATATATACCGATTCCAACGATGAGGTCGAAAATGACATTTGAAATCTGGAACTTGAAATCAGGATTTGTAGTTGCATATATGGTTGCATATGCAACCACAGTATTTTTGAAAATATTTTAGAGAAGTTAGTATTTTTGAAAATAAGATTGGATAAGATAGTATTTTTGGAAATAAGATTGAAAACGTGGTTATAAATAAAAAAAGCCCTAAATTTTATATGAAAAACAAATATATCCAATATTCGCTCATCCCCCACTATAACTTGATTTACACATTTCATATTTTCATACCACAATAATATTCGTTGCTTCCTTTGTTTCTGAGCTAAAGCAACGACAATGTCAAAGAAGCCATCAAAACCCTCGTCCAGTCGACCCGGTGGCATCCGGACCCTCTCCGATTTGAACCGCCCCTCCGGACCCGATTCCGACAGCGACTCCGACGCTCCCCAGGAGTATTACACTGGTGGCGAAAAGAGGTTCTTTTTTCGCAATTCCATCTTATTTTATCATATCTCTTGCTTTATTTAATTAATCGAATTATCGCGTTTTTATATCTGAAATTGTGTGCTTTATCGTCTAGTTTTGTTATTGTGGAGCTTAATTGAATCGGTAATTGACTAGTAATTGTTTTGATTAGGATTGATTAGGATTAGGTTTAGGTGTTTGTAGTTTGGGACTTGTTTGTGTAACTATGCTTTGACTGTGTTTATTTATCGAGACGAGTGAGAATGTTGTCGGAGCTTGTATTTAGCTATATCGGTTGAACTCTTTGAAGGATTTCATAATACTGATTATTTGCTTTACTAGTTGAACCTGTATCGTCTAATTTTGTTATTGTGGAGCTTATTTGAATCCATAATTGACTTGTAATTGTTGTGATCATAATTTTAGGTTTTTATGTTTGTAGTTTGGGAGTTGGGACTTGTTTATGTAATTATGCTTAGGTTGTGTTTATTTATCGAGATGAGTGAGAATGTCATTGGAGCTTGTATTTAGCTATATCGGTTGAACTCTTTGAAGGATATGATTTGCTTTACTAGTTAAACCTATATGCTTTTGTCGTAATTAAAGTTCATTGTTTCAGTTGTTTATTTGCTAGTAATTAGATATATACGCAGCGTAGTGTGTTGCAATTATGGCAGGTTGCTGTTTATATTAATTCGAAGATTTGGAGTTCGTAGTTGAAACTTTGTTTGGGGTTCTTTCTCCCTTGTTCGGAGTTGGAGGTCGTGGTGGAAAAAATGATTGTTGATAATTAAGTTTATTATATTGTGTGGTATATGTGAGAATTTAAGTTTCGGATGTGCAACTTAATAGAAACTTCTGGTAATATGACTAGGTACCGTACCTAAAAAAGAGAAAATTAAAGACATGCTATGATGAGGACAATGGTTAACAGACCAAATATACATCCCTACGTTATTTAAGGTTAATACTTAATATTAACCGTGACCACTATGGTGTTTTTTGGAGTTCTATTTAGGTCTGGTAATTTAAGTAGTATATTTATATTGGAAAGTAGTAATTTTCTTTTGGATAGGAACTCACTTGTCTTCTGAGTCACGTGATTTCTATGTAAGCTCTTGTAAACTCAGTACTAATTAGATCTTGAATATTATGAAGCAATGTGTCTTTTAATATATTGGACTATTTTTATGCGTGTTTACCAATTCCCGTAGAGACAGGTTTCAATATCTTCTCTTTTAAATCCTTTTACAAAATTTTCCCTGCTTCCAATCCTTTAATCTTCCTTATAAATAGTGGTGAGTGAGATATTTCTTCACATCTTGCCCAAATGCAAACATGTTCACATTCTTTCTGCTTCTCAGAGACTTTGTATCTTTGTGAAGCTGATCTAAATTTGCACAAGAACGTACATGTTCTCATTCGGAATTTGTAAATGATATATATATTTTATGCCCTTCTGAAGCTGATCTAAATCTACCCAAGAGTTTAATGTGCAACTTTAAATTGTAATGTGTGGTCTAGTCGAATATTGCACTGCTTTGCTGCTTGCTTATTTTTGTAAGCAATTGTTTCAGAGGACTGCTTTTGTGGAATAATTAACTTCAATTGTAAACGCTAGGAACTTTAAAAGGCTAAATTTTTTTCAAGCACACACATTTATGTTTTAGACTTTAGATGACTGAATTATGATTATACTCGTAAAAGATGATTTAGATGCTAAAATAAGTGAATGATCACATCAAGTTTTTGAAGCTTCGCCTGCAGTATATAATTTGATGGCTGACATATGTCACTACTGAGGCTACTTAAATTCTACTTTATCTTTGTCTCTTTGGGCCTGTTTGGCTAAGTATATGACAAGTCACTTCTGACTTATAAGATAGAATCAGCTTATTTTACCATTTGTGTAATAAACTTATATGTTAACTTCTGATTTGTAAGTTGGAATATGGGAAGTTGAAAATTTCGACTTTTTTCACTGACTTGTTTTGATTATTTTTCATTTGAATTAATAAAAATGTATATGATCAATTGATCACTTCAAAAGATAAGTTGTAATATTTTATCTTACTATTTCTTGTACCTAGTAAGTTATAAATTACCAATAAATTAATCCAAACTAATAAATTAGAAGTTACTATTCGCTTATAAGTTACTTCTTACTTATAAGCAATAAGTAACTTTTTTTAAGGTAAGCCAAACGGCCCCAGATTGGGTTCTGGTCTATCTTTATTTTTTCATGCAGAGAAAGTTTCTGAGGTAGTGTGGTTTGGTAATGACGTGCACAATGCATATCATTTTTCTGACGTAGATTGGTACTTGCAGTGGAATGCTTGTGCAAGATCCAAACAAGGGTAATGATGTTGATGCAATATTCAATCGAGCTAGGCAGCTTGGTGCTGTTGAAGGGCCCTTGGAAGTTCCTCGTCCATCATCAAGCTCAACAAGCTTCACTGGAACTGGAAGAGTGCTCTCTGGGGATGTAGTCCCGTCTGCTCCCACTCCTCAGCAGCCTGAGACTGTTGTGCACAATATTGTGTTTTGGAGAAATGGATTCAGTGTTAATGATGGCCCTTTGAGGAGGTTGGATGATCCTGAGAATGCACCTTTCCTGGAGGTAACTTCAATCTTCAGATGCAGCCAAATTGTGTAAATCAAATTCTAACTTTCGCATCAAGTTCCAATTTCATTTAAGTTTAGCATTTACTAGTTATTTGGATTTGTTTCTTTATGTTGTTTTATCCTTTAAACCTGCAACATAACTTAATACTTTAGTGCTAAGATATCACCTACAGATATTTGTTTAGGGGATTGAAACTAGCTAATACTAAGTGAATGTTTGCCAATTCTTTTTAGTATATCTGTCAATGTTTTTACAAAGTTGCAGCGGTATAGCTAGTAGTTTCATTGTTATGTGTATACTTGTAGTTTCTTTCTATTATATCACTACAACTGGTGGCAGCACATAATTTAGGTACTACAAGGGCCAATTTCTCAAAGTGCTTAAAGGTGTGTAGAAAGTGCAGTATTTGTTAGGAAGCTGAACACCTGAACTGCGTCTCTGAATATAATTAAGTGTTTCCCTCCCTAGAAGGTGACCATACAGTTTCTAACGCAATTAATACTCAGTTTTGGTTTCCATTCCCCATATTACTTAATAAGTTAATTGGGTATATTGAATTATGGGCAAATGCGGCTGAGTTCACTTGGCTATATTACTAGCACTTTTGGCTCCAGCCATGCTTACCGTGTTGGACTTTTATACAATGCACAGACACTTCTTCTGTGTTGGATTTTTCAATGTAATTTTGGGTACTTTTGACCAATAAAAAGGCCACATGTGTCTTGGATCTTTATAATTTGAAGAAGAGGAGAGCATAAAGAACAAAGTGGGGAAGAAAGAGGTAGAGTTTCCCCATGTTTAATACTTTAATCTGGGGATTATGTTTGATTCATCAATGCTATATTATTCAGTATAACTCTTTAATGAAAACATTATTTGACTTGTGTCACCAATTATCATAAAAATTCCTGGTCTGGACTCTGGAGCTCTTCCACGACTCCCCTAAGTGCAATCAACATAGGGAACAAGTGATTAGTGATGCTTTAATTTCATATAATAGAACTGATGCAAATTATATGTAAAGAACTAATGCAGTTTTCTTGAGAACTGATGCAATTCACTTGTAAATTAAAATAATAAATTTTAAGTGGGTGCAACCGTGCAAGTGGTAGGCAGCCATCATGTTCAAATTCTCGTTTTTGCCACTAGTTTCCGGTTTTGACTATCTTTTGTTTTAGCTGGCTAATGTTGAGTAGTTTAAAAGTCGAAATTTGTTTGGGCCTACTTAGATTTGAGTTTATTTGATTATTATGTTGGTGGTAGTTTAGCAAAAGATTTTCTCTGAGAGAGACTAATATGGTTACCTTTCTTATTAGACACGGATCAATAACTTGTATCTACAAGCCTCTATCTTAATTTATTGCATAATTTGGACTGGGTTTGTAGCACGCATTTGCATCAGGAGCTTGACCTATCATACATACGATTAGTACATATCATCTTAACATTACTGTAATTCTGACTTTCTAAGTATTGCAACTTTTAGTACTGAATAATGTCAAGTTTTCATTGGTTTATTTGTTGTTGAGCTGCAGAGCATTAGAAGGTCCGAGTGTCCAAAAGAGCTTGAGCCTGAACATTCAAAGACTCTTGTCCATTGCAACCTAATTAAGCGGGATGAGAACTGCCCTGTGAGTCCTGACCTCTATATTTGACTCTCGTGATTATTGTTATTTATTGAGTTTTGTTTTTGCAATTTGTTCCAGCTATATTTGGGTTAATTAATGTATAAAGTAGGAAACATAGAAGCAAGAGGGTGGATTTATATTATTTAATTACTTTCCCCCTCGAACAATCTATGGACTGATTGACAAATGACATTGCTCGCGGGTTGCATTGTATTCATACAGGAACCGAAAGCGCGTAAGGTTGCATTTCAGGGTGTGGGGCGGACACTTGGTGGCACCAGTTCTTCATCTGGAGAACCTGAGCCAAGTAATGCCACTTCTAATAATGCTGCACCTACACCTTCCATGGGCCTGGTCGTTGACCAATCATTGCCCTCTACCTCGATACAATTGAGATTGGCTGATGGAACTCGCTTGGTTGCTCACTTCAATAATCACCACACGGTTGGTGATATTCGTGCCTTCATTGATGCCTCTAGGCCGGGGGGTTCCAGAACTTATCAGTTGCAGACAGTCGGATTCCCTCCTAAACAACTCACCGATCATGGACAGACAATTGAGCAGGCAGGCCTTGCGAATTCTGTTATCATCCAGAAATCTTGATTGAGCTTGTAAGGTTCAGACTATACTGTTAAATGTTACCATATCAACTCAAGAGTTTCCTTAAGTTACTGTTTACGAACCAAATCTTCTTACCCCAGTTATGATTTGGTGTAAAGCACATAACACTTCGACATTAAAGTGTGTTGTCCTGAGATATGGTTGGTTTAGTATTCTTGATCTAAATGCTATATATAAAACATAGATGACTTCTTTGTGATGTAATTGGTATTTTGTGATGACACGATTTTCTTATTCATATAGTCAGTTCAGTGCATACCAACACATTTATTGTGACATAACTTAGAGAATTTTATAGTACTTCAGTGGTGAATGTAGACGGAGTATGGACTGGATATGTAGTTTTGTGATGGGACTAAACCAATGTCTTTTCATGTCTTCGATCAACAAATTTATTGAATTTCAATCTGAGATTAGAATTATGAAATGGGTTAATTATCCAATAGCACACTCACTTCACACCAAATAAATGACCTAATAACTATACATTAATATTAATTACAATTTTGTCAAAAAAAAAAAAATTACAATTAAATTAATAGAAATAAACATCTATAAAAAGAGAATGCATTTAGAGTGAGCAGTTGGTTTGTCAAGTTAAGCTGTTAGTAAAATAGCCAAAGCTTGAGTTTAGATTACATTTGCACTAAATTATTACAGTGTATAGTTGTTAAACACACTAATCTATATTATTATACATCAAACAATATAGTATCGAGTTTACAAAATGATCACAAAAAGTCATAGTCATATAAGAGAAAAGAAGTGCGACTTAGAGAATATAAATTTTTTTGCATCGTCAAAATATGTAACTTTCTTAAACTTCCATTTTTTTTTTGTTATCGTAAAATTGATAACACCACGTCTTCATCTATACATATACCAGTATGCCACCATTTATTAAACAATATCATTGATAATCAGGACCACCACCTCATTATCAGTTATCCTAGTAAAATATTATAGACACTAAATACGAATAAATTGAGTTATTCATTCTCAAAATATGTAACAAAATGGTATTTTTGATCATTAATTGAAAAACAATAATCATATTTTTGTGTAACTATATGAAAATCATAATATTTTTTTCCATTCTCCTTGTATATATCTAGAGAATGCTGAAAACATGTTGGAGTTGCTCCAAGCAAGACCTCTCTCCATTAATCTCATCTTTGCCACCTACTTATTTAAAACTCTCTTTTTAGTTCACAAACGTGATACACGCCTACTGATTCTTTGTTATTTCTTGTTAGGGTCCTGGTTGTCGGGGACAGTTTATTTGACACACTTCCAGAGGCGTTGGATCTATATTTCAAGCGTCCAGATTAAAACTTTTTCTTTTTAAGTATCTGCTATAATTTTCCGCGGATAGGAACTTTTCCTATCCGCGGAAAATTATAGCGGATACTTAAAAAAAAAAAGTTTCAATTCAGACCCTTTAAATACAGATCTGATGGTAATGAAGCTGTGTGTTTGATAAAGCCTCCTGACAATCAGTTGTCAGGACCAAAACCCTTCTTGTTATAGCAATTGAAAAAAGAATATGGAGCGACATATATATTAAATAATATCAATGACAAATCCATCACAATCAGTAGTGTGATTCATGCAACCAAAACTCCAAAAGTGTATGTTGGTTCATAGAGCATCCTAAACTAATCTCTTGAAGCCAAATCTGCTGAACCATGCATTTCCATAAGAAATCAAATACAATATAAATGCAGCATAAGCAACAATCACACTGCAAACCAAAGATCCAAACACCAGCCCCTTGACCTCTGAGGAAAAAAAATCTACCAGAACATATCCATTAATCGCGGTTACCAGGGCTGCCACGATCCACATAATCCCCTGCATTAAAAAAACCAGTAAAATATTTGCATTAATCACTAGTACCATAACATCGCGTACTAATAGGCCTCGTGCAGAAATGTGAGAAATGAACTTACTGCATAATGCGGTCCAATTCTGAAAACTCCCATGAGCTGCTCATCAGCTACAAGTACAAGAAGTGGGATGAGGGCGAAAGGAATTTGCATACCTTGAAGGACGTTAAGCCATTCGTTCAGATTATCAAGCGAGGCATCAGACCTATTATAAACAACAGCGACAATAATAGTTGGAACGATAGCACAGCTTCTGGTTATTAAAGATCTTAGCCATTTTTTCATACGCAGATCAAGAAAACCTCCCATTATAAACTGTCCTGCGTATGTTCCAGTTAAGGTGCTACTTTGGCCCGCAGCCAATAAGCCGATTCCCCATATATAGAGGATTGGGAATAAGCCTCCACCATACCTCTCTTGAAGATACTGCCCTGCATTCAGTAGCCCCAAACTATTGGCTTCCTTGGTATTATAGAATCCTTTAGCAAATACAGTTGTTACACATAAATTGATCATAAAGGTCACAAAAACCGCGATGGATGATTCAATTGTGTAGTAATAGAGAGCCTCTTGGACACGGCCTTTCTTGGTTGGATCTACTTTTCTTGATTGCACTAGAGCAGAGTACAAGAATACATTGTGAGGCGTTATCACGCAGCCAACAACTCCAACAGCTTGCTGGATTGTTTTTCGTCTGAGTTTTGGAACCAAAAGACCTGAAACAAAAGGAGTTTTTTAATTTACAGCAACAGTCTTGAAGTAAGCCCAAGATTTTCAATTGATCAAGTTCGGACCAATTAGTAGTTGCTTTGCATCGGGTTTTGTATCAGCAAACATCCAAGCAAACGATAAGGCCATAGTTGCAATAAGAACAGCAAAGACAGCTTCTAGTTTCCGCACTCCATAGTTCTCAAGAAACAGAAACAAGAAACTGTTCCAGAAAACATAACAGTATAAACACAACTGAGATAATAAACAATAAAATTTACCAAGAGTTTGTATTGTATAATAATCGGATTTTCTGGTGTGTACCCAGAGCACACGCTAACAACCACTTTTTAGTTAGGTGGTGGATTTTTATTGGTTCACATCTCATTAATAATAATGGCCCTCTGCATGCACAAAAATCTCCGCCAATCAAAAACCTCCGCCAATCAAAAACCTCCATCTAAGTAAAAAGTAGTTGCTAGTGTGTATCCACGCCAGATAGACCCTTGTAAAATTACTTACCAGTCAGAAGCTGTAATAATAACACCAGCCCAGAGAGGAACTACACCATTACTAAGAATATTAATAGCAATAGCACTCCCAATAACCTCTTGGATATCAGCACTAATCAAAGCCAACTCGGCCATGCACCATAACAAGAAGCTAGCCCATCTCGGATACTCATCTCTACATATCTCAGCCATGTGCTTCCCCGTGACCACCCCAATCCTGGCCGATAAAAGCTGAATCAACAATCCCATCACCATAGCCCATAACAACAACCATAACAATGAGTACCCTGCAATTGCACCTGCTTGTAAATCTCCCTCCAAATTTCCAGGATCAAGAAATGAAATGCTCATTAGAAAACCCGGGCCCGTGAATTGCCACAGCTTCTTCCATGAGAAAGGAGGTCTTATATTGTCATCACCATCAATGACAGTATGAGAAGATCCAGTGTCCAAGGAGAGATAATCATCGTCGAAATAGTCATTATTAGTTGATTGTGCAGATACAAAATTTAGCAGCCGGTTGTTTTGATTTTTTGCATGAGGAGGAGAACCCATAGGAACAGTTTTTTCTTCTTACTTTGTTATTTTAGAATCTGATACCTCATCCTAGTTCCCTTGCTCCATTATATCATGGCCTCGGAACTTCTGAAGATCCTGGAGTATTTCCTTCACTGTTTTTCGCTCTGCATTCAAGTAAGTTCTGAACTGCCAAAATATGAACTCAGAACAGAGAGAATTGACAACAAATAACAGATTTCAAAAACAGCACTGAAATGCCAAACGATGACAATTTGCACGAAATAACAAGCATACTCACCACAGTTAGTTACAAGCTAAAACAAGGCACATAAGTCCAACTGCTCTATTTTTATAGTAGTTGTATCAGTGCTAATCGTCGAGCAATTTTCATGTTAATAAATTCAGACTTTACAGTGTAAACAGAAGAATCTTACTATTTGCAAATAGTGCATCCATTAAAATAATATCAGAAGAATTCGATCAAAAAATTTCAAATAATATCAGTCTCTGCAGAACACTTAAAATTTTTGAAGTCCAGCAACATTGCATGCAAGGCTGCAACTCAAGTTTAGCCGCCTTTGTATAGCAATCAAATCAATGAAAATTTCTAGTAGCAGATAATTAGTTACCTCTATACAATTAAGGCCGGGTGAGTAAGCTCGCTTGGTTGCTCACTTCACTTATCACCACACCTTCGTTGATATTATCCTCGCCTTATTAACAAATACCAAATTCTTATTTGGATATTTTAGCTGATAAAATTCTAATCATATTTTAAAGATGCATATATTAATTGCGAGCAAAATGCAATGCGTGTTACTCAAGAATACTATAGTTTGCAGTGAAAGTATAAATGCAGATAAAGATTAACAAAGGGAGACAAAGACAGAATATAGGGGAACAGAAGTCCCATACAGGGGAAGCTGCGCAGAAGCTGTCTTGTTTAAACTTATTGTAGGATATTAATATCGCTTTCAACTTTGATCCCCACTTGTGCATAGTTGCAGTATATTTAGCAAAACAACAAATCTGCATGATTAGCCAGACAAATTCCTGGGGAACACGGAGCTACAATAGATTTTTTTTAATATAGAATTTAATTGTTAACTGAAATAGGATTTCAAAAAAAAGAAGAAAAAAGCGACATATTTTTAAGGTGTGGTACAAGTCTTGTAATAATAAAATGAATTATTGGGTCGGGGTTTATTGGGTCCGGTTCATCAGGTCAGTGGTTTTATTATTAAATGGGTTAATTATCTGATGTGGCAGCATATGTGTTAACATTTGAAGGAGGGCCATCTGTAGTCAACGGGATTTAACGACCGTAAAAATTTTAACGTGTTTAAGGATTATATTGAATAGTTTTATAAATTAAGTGACTTGAGTGATAGTTTTTTGAGTACGACGTTGAGTGACCAAAACGCCATTTAGCCCATCCATAAATTGATTACAAAGGTCACAGATACAACAATGGAGGATTCAATTGTGTAGTAACTAAGAGAGCCTCTTGGACATAGCCTTTCATGGTTCTGATTGCAGTACAACAGAAATACATTGTTAACAATTCCAACAACATGCTTAATAGCTTTTCTTAACCGAGTTTTGAAACTAAAAGACCTGAAAGAAACGTTGTTTTCAACATTTACACCAATAGCTAACAAGTGTACACAACATTATCAACTAATCAAGTGTCAGGCCTACTAGTTAGTCATTTCCATTTGGCTATGTATCAGCAAACATCCAGGCAAATGATAATGCCATGGTTGAGATAACAACAGCAAAAACTGCTTCTAGTTTTCGTGCACCATAGTGCTCAAGAAACTGTTTCAGATAACATAAGACAGGTCATTTTCATACATTATAGAACCTGACAAGCACAGTTTCTTGTAATTAGTACAAGGTGAGATGCACTACAAGAAAAGTGGCTATTTTCGACCGGAAGCTATTTTAGATCGTTTTTGATCGAAAATAAATCCAGTCGAAAAATTAACAGCGACCGCAACCGGTCGAAAACAAACTTAATTTCGACGGTATAAATTCGACTACGCATTCCCGTGCATGTTTAGTCGAAAATAAACTCCGATCGAAAATAATTCGTGGCGGGAAATTCGCCGCACTTTCGAATTTAAAACCTTTTACGGGCGTTGCTGGTCGAAATCATATCTTCGACCAATTTTGGTCGAATTTATTATTTCACCGATTTCAGTCGAATTAATCTTTTTGACTGTTTATGGTCTATTTTTTCAACTGTTTTTGGTCAAAAATGTAAATTCGACCGTTTTTGGTCGAATTCAGCCGAACCAAAAAAAACCTAACTGCCGAATAAGTTACTACAAACTGGAATGTAAATTCAAAGAAGGTGAATATAAAAACTGGAATAAGAATGCATTTTTAATGGTATTTAGTTGCCGGTCCTAATTTTTTTGGAGGAATTGGCGGCCCAAACTTGAAAGCCGATTTAAGTTACTAAAAACTGGAATATAAATTCAAAGAACATGAATATAAAACTGGAATAAAAATGCATTTTTAATGGTATTTAGATTCCGACCCTAATTTTTTTCGAGGAATCGGCGGCCCAAACTTGAAAGCTTATATAAATCAGTTTACACAAAAGCTGTTCACATTTCACATTTCAGCATCTGGCAACTCAGTCCTAGACCAATAAAAAGACAACATTTAGATAAAGAAATTAGTCCGTGAATGTTTCATGTTGTTTCTGCAGCCAAGTTTACTCAATTCCTTGGGAATATAGCATGCAAATTTAGAACCAAATACTCCTATATGATATACATAACTAAATTTCACTCACATAAATGAACAGGCTCTTTGTGAAGAATTCACGTTTTCTTTACTAAATTAAATAACATCGATCCGATGACGAAAATAATTTGTGGCCAGTAAATTTTGAACAAAACATTTTGAAACGAGTCATGTCAAGGGAATGCATGTTAGTGCCTAAATTGATG
This sequence comes from Daucus carota subsp. sativus, assembly GCF_001625215.2. Lineage (NCBI taxonomy): Eukaryota > Viridiplantae > Streptophyta > Magnoliopsida > Apiales > Apiaceae > Daucus > Daucus carota. Next base: position 32,344,150 of record NC_030387.2, on the reverse strand, counting down.
GGAGTAAATGGTGCGTTTCTTATGTGTAAATGTGGACGATAGGTTAAAAAGCAAGTCTTCCTATTTGCTGCAAACTTGTTGATCAAATGGACAATCAGGTTACATCAGTCGAATATCATGCAAACCCCACTTGCTACTTGGGTGTGGAGAAATAAACTTGGTCATGCAGAGTGATTTACAGATTTTAGTTTTGGAGATGACCAGGACCTAATATTTGACGAACTTTTTTGAACACATGGATTATAAGAAAAACGCTAATTTCGATCTAAATTTTTGATCGTGATTTATTTTTAATTATTAATTGTCAAATCTAAAAACCGTCAAATAGTTGAATTCAAAAAACGTGACCAAACCATGTTGAAGACACCGTCAAATAGTTGAATTCGAAAAATACGACCAATCTATATTGAAAATAGAGCATGTCGATTGAAAAAATATTTAGTTTTGACTATATTTTTTGCTAGTCGAAATTATATGTTCCAAAATATTTTCGGCCAAAATTATCATATTGCAAGCTACGACTGTTTACGGTCGAAAATTGGGGGGTGTGAAATTAGTAGTGTATAACTTCGACCAATACTGATTGGCCGGTCAAAAATAAATAATTTTGACTTTATTCAATCAAAATTAATCTTTTTTGACCAGTTTTTGACGATTGAAAAATAATCGCTTTTTCTGTAATGATGACAGTCGGATGATTATCGGTCATAATAATTTTTTTTCTATGATATATATATATAGGATTGCGCTCAAGAGAAAAACAGTCTCTAAAATACAGCCATATATATATATGTATGTATGTATGTTTATAATACAGTACCGCTAGTCGACTGCTGGTATCGACTATATATGTTTTAGTCGACTCTAGTATCGATTATATATGTTTTAAGTGTTTCTTCTTGTAGTGAGAATTAAATATTTGAATACTGAATTGAGGAACATGGTTCTTGAAAAGAATTGGGGGGTTTAGGTTTATATTGAAGCATTATTGGTTTAAATCAAATAATTGAATGATAATTCAAGAATCTTCGAATTAACCTTTCCTCAAGATTAATTAATTGAAGTAATTTTATGATGACATAAGAAATCCCAGTTTGTTTATAAACTCCAACTGCAATAACAGTACAACTCAACTAGATTTTATTTTAATTATAATTTTTTAATTTTCAGATTAGCAAAGACTAACATCAGTTAACATCAGTTACTCAAACTTTAAACAGAAAGAGGCGAATCAAAAAATTTACAGGTTTGGAAATATGTAGAAGACATGGATCTACACAAAAACAACCTATTTAAACATTTTGTAATTCAGTAAAAATACAATCAAATTGGCTAAAATGTCCTTTACTTAGTAAGTTTACTTTACGTGCATGGCTTGATACATATTTTGCATAAACCTTTTGCAAAAGTGAATGATAAACCTTTTGCAGCATGATGTAATATTGCTAAATGGAGTTGTGGTACTTCCAGAGTAAAAAAAGGGGCAATATATAGAAACATTTATTTACTTCTGTACAAGATTCAGAGAAAGATATAAACGAAAAAAAAATTAACTCTAGCATTATTTAAGCCAATTATACATCCCTTTTCTTTTGCTGATATGCAGTAGGATGATGGTAAGTGGTAACTGATCATCATCCAAAAAATTCAGCACTAAAACCATGTTGGAAGTTCAATTCCCTGCTAAAACCATGTAGGAAGTTCTTATAGGGCTTATATATAATGGCAAAAATTGTTTGAGAGTAAATTTAGTTGATGACAAGTTATATGATATCGATTTAAAATTCAACAATGAGTAAAATAACTCTAAGCTTTTTATAAAATTTTGTAATGAAGAATTTATATAAAAATATCATATTTAGCATTAAGGACTGAATATGTCAAACATATAGATTTAACCGCGTGTCTGGCCATTGCTTTTTCTTAATTAACCAACTTCTGGCCAAAAATCCTGACTTTTTTAGTAACCTCCTTTTTTTTTTGAAATTTGATTTTATATTAATGTATATATAGGATCTTTGAGAAGATGATTTATAATATTTTATTATTATTAACAACTTTCATAAGTGCTTCTTTTCACTTCTAAGTAATAAGTACTTCTTTTAAGTGAGCCATACGTCACCTTAAATCTTGATATGATTGATAATTTTCTGGCCCGACATCATAATCTAAAGTATTAAATTCGTGTTCAGTTGAAAAAGGCAAAGTTATTCAACAATGAAAGGGAAAATAAACAAATACCAGCTGTAACAAGTACAAGAAGAGAAGAAAAAAGATAAAAGAGAGAGATTGTAATTCATATTTTCATACCTGGAGAAGGTTGAGAGTAGACCTGAGATGATAAATGAGTGGACAGATAAAGATAAGTACAGCACAGCGTAAAGAATTGTAGATTTCGTGCCCCAAAAACAATCCCTCTTCCTCAATTGATTTGATATATGAGAAGAGTCTCTAGTGTTTACTACATCTTGATTTTTCTCTCTGTGCAATAACAAGTCTAGGAGGGAGAAATGGATGGTGGGGTCGGTCAGGGAAGCACTTCAGGCTTGATGGACACGCTTTTAGAACAATTTAGTGATAATCAGTACCCAAACCAAGTACATAATTCTTCATTGATGCTCTTACAAGCTGATCATAATAACCCTAGCAAAAATGAAACAGTTAGAAACCCTAGTGGCTACTTGATGGACATAAACAACAGCAGTACTGATGGAGGAATCAGCAACAGCTCTTCTTCTTCGACGTTGGTGAAAACAAAGATCATGTCTCATCCCCATTACAACCGTCTCGTCGCAGCTTATATCAGCTGCCAAAAGGTAAAAAAAAATGATATTTTTCATGAAATTTAGTCTTTTAGTAAATTAGCTAGCTAGTGTTTTTATAAATGCTTATGTGACATAATATATATATATATATATAGATAGGAGCACCACCGGAAGTTGTGGCGCGGCTGGAGGAAATTAATGCATCACTAGTGGCAATGGGTGGTGGAAAGGCACCGATTGGGGATGATCCGGCGTTGGATCAATTCATGGAAGCATATTGTGAGATGCTGACAAAGTATGAGCAAGAACTCTGTAAGACCTTCACAGAAGCTGTGCTTTCCTTGTCCAGAATCGAGTCTCAATTCCAAGCACTTTCCTCCTCAGATTCTGGTAAATATGTACATACATATATCTTTTCTGGTATTTAATTGTTCTTCATCTTTGTTTTACTATATTCTTATTGAAATTTATTTTTTAAATGAAAAATACCTTTATCCAAACAAAAATCATAATTAGACACACATCCGCATCATATTATGATAGATTTGAGTTCTTGAGATGGTGATATCCTTTGATCTAGAGATTATAGTATTTGACTCTTAATTCGTAGATTACAACTTCTAGTTTTTCCTTAGTAGGTTATAATGTTACTAATATTGTGAGGAAAATAAAAATCAGATGAACGAAATAAAAAAAATGGAGTTGTGAGCCAAGGTATCTGGGAAAAAAAGCGATATCTTATGACAAGATTGAGAAGAGAATAAGTATGAAGATTATGAACCATTCTTTTTTAATGTAGAAGATTTCAACTATGATATAAGTTTGAAGTAAAATGAAGTGATGGCAAACATTTCTGATTTATTTTTAAATTTAAATTTCATATCATTGTCTTCAAATGTCTGTGTACCAAACTAAATAAGTTTGTCAGTAGCCGGACCTTAATATTAAATCATACCCTGATATAAAATTCTTCCGTTCTAACACTTTAATTTTGTGTGAAAATTCTGAATTAGCAAAATATGCATATGCAAGTATATATGAACATGGTCGTCCACCGATTGCTCAAGCCATACAAATGAGGTTAATATTACATGTATATGTATAGAAGATTAATTACCATCCCTTAACTGAATAAGACAAAATACCTTATTTTTTTTATCAGATCTAAATTTCTCTTTATTGGATTTGCTGATATATGTATGGAGGGATTCTGACCTTGTGTCGTGCAGAATTAGAATTTGCAGGTATTTGAGGGGTATGCAAGTACTAATGTGCTTTTTATGCGCCTGCATACTTGACCACATTTTTTTGATACTTGCATATTATTAATTTCATTGATTTTTCTCAGAATTACCGCCTGATTATCTACTTGACTTTCAAATTACCTGCTGATAGATATACAAAATTAGTGTTTATTTACTGAATAGCTTTTATAATATATTTGTTGCTATGTCTCAGCATCTGTTGAGGACAATGGCATGCATAATAATCTCGCAGACCCTCAAGCAGAGGATGAGGAGTTAAAGAGTCAGCTTCTACGCAAGTACAGTGGTGGATATCTTGAAAATCTTAAGCAGGAGTTTACGAAGAAAAGAAAGAAAGGGAAGTTGCCTAACGAAGCTCGACAACAGCTGTTGCAATGGTGGACCAGAAATTACAAATGGCCATATCCATCGGTAACTTTAAAGAATTTGAATTAATATCATCGTAATTTTCCTCAAGCATGAATTTATAATATGACTGTCAATTAATTTTGATTTTTTCAAATGCAATTGATTCTATATTCAAACAGCATAAACCTCTTGATTCTGTGAATGGTGCATATATATATTGGCGAGTTCAACTCTATTTTCTATTGTCCTTGTTTATCAACAGGAGTCACAGAAGCTAGCCCTGGGACAAGCAACTGGTTTGGATCAGAAGCAAATAAACAACTGGTTCATAAATCAAAGAAAACGACATTGGAGGCCATTAGAGGACATGCAATTTATGGTTATGAATGCTGCACATCCTCATCATTATTATATGAACAATGTTGCTGCAAATCCTATTCAGATGGATATATCTTCTCCATTCCTCTGAATGTTTTAGCATGGGCAGAATATTGACCGCAGAACTTAAGTCACATATATTCTTGAAAGTATATTATTTTTTTTTTTTTGCCAGATTGAAAGTATATTATTAATGTTCAAATAATACTTATTAGCGGCAATTTAATATATATATATATATATATATATATATATATATATATATATATATATATATATATATATATATCTGTGTGTGTGTGTGTGTTAAATAATGTAAATATTGAACCTGTTATGAATTTAATTATAAATATAATAATTTCAAATAATGTATTTTATATAATAGATATATCACTCACATTCATCTCACATAACAAATATTATTTAATTTTTACTTTTCAAAGATGAAAAAAATACACATTCATCCCATATAATTAATATTGGGTTAATTATCAAACTCATCACTATGTCGACAAATAGTACTGATTAAACTCGAGGTATCAAACTCATCATTACCGTTAAAAAAATATAGACTTCAAATTATGTGGCCCCGGCTACATGTCAAACCCCACCGCATACTTCTGTTACTTTTTTTTCACGAAAGTGATGAGTTTGATACCATTAAGGAAGTTTAATGAGGCACTTGAGACCCGTGGAGATTATTGATGAAGTTGATAACATTTGTCGACTTGAGTTATGAGTTGATAATTAACCCAATTAATATTATTAAAATTTTACTTTTTTGGCGATTGAAAAAAGAAAGAAGAAAATACTAACAAGCATAGGATGCTTGCATGCATCTAATTAATTAACTAAATAAGAATTTGAGGAGTAATATTTTCAATCTAGAAAAAAATAAAAAGTCAGAGGCCAAAATATTGTATTTATAAAATATTAGAAGAGCAAAAAAGAAATACAAACTCAGATCAAATGATATTATCTGCGGTCACTTGTTTCATCACTATGTCACAACAATTTTTTTGCTGTAAATGACAAAACAAATGTAATACAAAAGGCACAATTAGCCGGGGAGAAGCAAGGCAGTACATCTTGTACCAGAAAAGAGATTTGGAGTTCCCTTTTTTTTTTTCACACTAATACAAAACATTTGTTCTAATATAATATAATATAATATAATATATGACTAAAAGATTATTTAGTCAATCATCCCCAATCCAAGTATTTAATCAATTTTTTATGATACTCGTTATGAAAAATGCTAATTTCTAGCATGTCATTGTCTTCCATGTACAGATGTAAAATTTCAAGCATTTAAAATCTAATCCCACTCCAATCATTTTTCTCCAAATTGTGCAATTATTTTAGGTTAGAAAAAACTAGCATATGTACTTACATCTTTAAAGTAGGTGATAAGTGACCTTTAATTTCCACAAGTTAAATTTGAGAAAATTTCATGAGATACAAATTGACAAATTTGATCAATTTTTATTATCAAACACACAAAATGAATTTGGTAAATCAAGACATCATATGCTCAGAAGTAATTCTATACTAATTTCCTAAAAATGTTCATTTAGACAATAAAGTTGAGTATTTAAGATTATATTTAATATGTCAAATGAATAAAATGAAGATTTGTTAATATCTGAGCTTAGTATCCTCATTTATTCTTTTTGGATATATGAATCATAATCTATAACGGTAAATTTTAATTTTATAATGCACAGTGTAGTGAAGTAATTAAGATAAAATCTTCTATCATTCATGTTTTTAATTTTACGTATTGAGTAGAGATTACCAAAAACACATAATAAACTAACAAATATCACCAACCCTATAAATTCAAAAAAGAAATCAAAGAGTCTCTAGCAAGAGAACAATTAAATAGATGTCATATAATATCTTAAAAATATCATCATATCTTTAAGCAATTTGAAATCTTGATTAAATACGTAATGATAAATTAAAATCAACATTGAAGAATACCCAACAACTTTATTTCAATGCGAATTTAATACACTTGGATTACACAAATCAAAAGATTTTTAATAGATTTGAATTGAATACACTAGTAAGATTCGAAATTATAAATTATATCAAGAATTAGCACACTTTTCTCCCCAGTATACTAAACTACTCGGTCTTTAACAACGTTTCCTCACAAAATTGGTGTTTTTTATTAGAAAGGTTTAACTTTCAATGGCAAATACAAAAGATGTCAACCAAAACTCCATTTCTTACACTGTTAGAGGAAGCAACCAAGTTATCAAAGGTGATCTCTCTATTTCCCCTCCTCCTCTCCCTTCATCCACATCTCTCCCCTTCATTTTCTCACCCTCATCCCTCTTTCCCTCTCCTTCTCTCCATTTTTCTCTGACTTCATCCTCCCCCTCCCCCCGAAACATTAGATACGATGTGTGCTATAAATTGATTGTTGATTCATCATGGTTTGTGTTGATGTAGTCCAATTACATGATACATCACCATTTGGAGTTTATGTGGTTTTTTTTTGTTCTACCTGCCTTTTTTGTATTTTTTGGTCTGGGTCTTATTTGGGCAGCAAGTCCTCTTTACCATAATGTTTTTTTTTGGTTTTAAATTCTAATAAGAATTTTTAACACATAAATTTCTTTTTATCAAAAATTTTTGTTGGTAAAAGTGCAAATTAAGTTCTCTTTTCTATGAAACTCTTAATTAAAGAGAGTACCGGATGTATATGATTTTTTTTATTTGTCCCACGTTTCAAAACATGAATTTATTTCTTGTTTCATAAGCATAATTTTTGTCATTGTAAAGTTATTTGAGGTCAAATTTTTGCCGTTAAAAAGTGTATGTGAATATACATGTTGGCCTCGAGGAGGAAGTGTATTGTTTTTCATATCGATGAAATTCTTGATGTTTTGTAGCTGGGGATTGCGTGCTTATGCAACCTTGTGAGCCTAATAAGCCTCCCTATGTTGCTCGCGTGGAGAAATTAGAAGCTAACAACAAAGGTGAAACTACTGTTGAAGTAAGATGGTATTACAGGCCCGAGGAGGCTATTGGCGGCAGAAGACAGTTTCACGGGGAAAAGGAAGTGTTCCTCTCTGATCACTATGATTTCCAAAGTGCCGATACCATTATAGGAAAGTGTATTGTGCACTCATTTAAGGCTTATTGCGAGCTTGACCAAGTTGGTGTTGAGGATTACTACTCTCGCTTTGAGTACATAACTTCCACTGGAGAATTTACATCGGATCGTGTTGCAGTGTGAGCATTCTATGACTCTTCCTGGTTAATACATCCCTTATTTTTGGTTAAATTGGTCACAATTTTTTTGCATATTCTAAACTGAAGGTTCTGCAAGTGTGAGATGCCGTACAATCCTGACACACTAATGATACAGTGCGACCAATGCCAAGACTGGTATGCAGTGACGGATCCAGAAACATTTTAAATTTTCACACTATTTTCTGATCAAGACTCATTTTCTTAGATGTTGTTCGCGCTATTTGTAGGTACCATCCAGCTTGCGTCAAAATGACAACTGCTCGGGCAAGGCAGCTGAGCAGCTATGTCTGTGATGAGTGTGCCTGATTTGAAGAACTCTCCTTGCTAGGTATGACTACACATAAGCATATTTACCTCTTTTTGTATCTTTCGTGTACCTCTTTTTTCTTTTCTTCTCTGTGTGATGTAGTTAGTGTTATGCATTTCTCACAACTTAGTGTTGCTTGCATTTCTTAACACCGATTTGAGGGTCATCGGATGTTATCATTTCTTAACAATCTTTTGTATGTTGCACTAATGAGAAAGTAAAATCACTAAACGTCTATCCTAGAATCCTTAACAATCACATGATCTGATTCTTATACATGATCTTAACATGCTGATTATCTTTGTAGGTGGCCTTTAAATGCTCAACCCCATATTATGTGATTGTAGGAGCCCCTACCTGGTGCATGAACAGGTGTTTTGGATTTATGATCTGATAAAGATTATGGTTAAGTTGTATTATGCCTACATTGATCAATGGGTTAGAAATATTTAGGATTCATGTTTCTTCTTTAAAATCTATGATATTCTTACCAATTTATTTATCTTTTATGATTGTTCAAATATATGTATTAATTGGATCAAGATTGAACATGGCTCATTGAAAATGAGTTATTTTAAGTGAAAATAAATTTGATGAGTTAGAAATAATTAGAATTCAAGTTTATTCAAGTTTCATGGCGATTGAAAAAAAGAAAGAAGAAAACACTAACTAACAAGCATAGGATGCTTGCATGCATCTAATTAATTTACTAAATAAGAATTTGAGGAGTAATATTTTCAATCTAGAAAAAAATAAAAAGTCAGGGGCCAAAATATTGTATTTATAAACATCTTTTACCAGAAAAAAGATTTGGAGTTGGCCGTTTTTTCACATTAATACAAAACATTTGTTCCAATATAATATAATATAATATATGACTAAATGATTATTTAGTCAATCATCCCCAATCCAAGTATTTAATCAATTTTTTATGATACTCGTTATGAAAAATGCTAATTTCTAGCATGCCATTGTCTTCGACAGAAGTAAAATTTCAAGCATTTTAAAATCTAAGGAATGGCAAAAAAAATCTAATAAATGGGATATATTTTCCCACTTCAATCATTTTTCTCCAAATTGTGCAATTATTTTAGGTTAGAAAAAACTGGCATATGTACTTACATCTTTAAAGTAGCTGATAAGTAACTTTTAATTTCCACAAGTTAAATTTGAAAAAATTTCATGAGATACAAATTGACAAATTTGATCAATTTTTATTAGCAAACACACAAAATGAATTTGGTAAATCAAGACATCATATGCTCAGAAGTAATTCTATACTAATTTCCTAAAAATGTTCATTTAGACAATAAAGTTGAGTATCTAAGATATATTTAATATGTCAAATCGATAATAATGAAGATTTGTTAATATCTGAGCTTAGTATCCTCATTTACTTTTTTTGGATATATGAATCATAATCTGTAACGGTAAATTTTAAATTTATAATGCACACTGTAGTGAAGTAATTAAGATAAAATCTTCTATGATTCATATTTTTAATTTTACGTATTGAGTAGAGATTACCAAAAACACATAATAAACTAACAAATCTCACCAACCCTATAAATTCAAAAAAGAAATCAAAGAGTCTCTAACAAGAGAACAATTAAATAGATTTCATATAATATCTTAAAAATATCATCATATCTTTAAGCAATTTGAAATCTTGATTAAATATGTGATGATAAATTAAAATCAACTTTGAAGAATACACAACAACATTATTTCAATACGAATTTAATACACCACTACACAAATCAAAAGATTTCTAATAAATTTGAATTGAATACACGAGTAAGATTCGAAATTATAAATTATATCAAGAATTATATCAAGAATTAGCACACTTCTCCGCCGTATGCTAAACTACTCCCCAGTATTTAACAACGTTTCCTAACAAAATTGTTGTTTTTAATCAAAAAGGTTTAACTTTCAATGGCAAATACAAAAGATGTCAACCAAAACTCCATTTCTTACACTGTTAGAGGAAGCAACCAAGTTATCATGGGTGATCTCTCTGTTTCCCCTCCTTCTCTCCCTTCATCCATCTCTTCCCTTTATTTTATGATCACCCTCATCCCTCTTTCCCTCTCCTTCTCTCTTCTCATCCCTCTCTCTCCTTTCTCTCCCTTCATCCCCGCCCCCACACCCCCCAAACATTAGAAACGATGTGTGCTATAATTTGATTTTTGGTTTGTGTTGATGTAGTCTAATTTGCATACATGATATCACCTTTGTAGTTTATATGGTTTTTTTGTTGTTGTTGTTGTACCTGCCATTTTTGTATTTTTTGGGCTGGGTCTTATTTGGGGAGCAAGTCCTATTTTACATAATGATTTTTTTTTGTTCTAAATTATAATTTTAACACATAAATTTCTTTTTATCAAAATATTTGTTAGTATAAGTGCAAATTAAGTTCTCTTTTCTGTGAAACTCTTGAAGACAGTACTGTATGTGTATGATTTTATTTATTTGTCCTTTAAGACGGTACTAATTGAGCACACTTCAAACCAAAAACCCTTTCTTGTTTTGTAAGCACAAATTTTGTCATTGTAAAGTTATTTGAGGTCAAATTTTTGCCGTTAAGAAGTGTATGTGAATATACGTGTTGGCCTCGAGGAGGAAGTGTATTGTTTCTTATAAGGATGAAATTCTTGATGTTGTGTGGCTGGGGATTGCGTGCTTATGCAACCTTGTGAGCCTAATAAGCCTCCCTATGTTGCTCGCGTGGAGAAATTAGAAGCTAACAACAAAGGTGAAACTACTGTTGAAGTAAGATGGTATTACAGGCCCGGGGAGGCTATTGGCGGCAGAAGACAGTTTCACCGGGAAAAGGAAGTGTTCCTCTCTGATCACTATGATTTCCAAAGTGCCGATACCATTATAGGAAAGTGTATTGTGCACTCATTTAAGGCTTATTGCGAGCTTGACCAAGTTGGTGTTGAGGATTACTACTCTCGCTTTGAGTACATAGCCTCCACTGGAGAATTTACATCGGATCGTGTTGCAGTGTGAGCATTCTATGACTCTTCATGGTTAATATGTCCCTTATTTTTGGTTAAAATGGTTCACAACTTTTTTGCATATTCTAAATTGAAGGTTCTGCAAGTGTGAGATGCCGTACAATCCTGACACACTAATGATACAATGCGACGAATGCCAAGACTGGTATGACCGTTAAATTTTGCTATATATGTTAATTCTAATTAGTTTCTATATGATTCTCTTTGTTATTAATAGTTTGAGATCAAATAATCCTTTATGGGCGTGCAGACAAAAATGATTATATATATCCATGTCCATATGCTAGAGCTGCAATTTCCTTTTTAATAGAAAAATTTCAAGACGGAGCCTTACTATTGTCTGGTTTAGGGGATAAGTGGACTTATATTTATACGAATTTTTTTAGATGTTGTACACGCTATTTGTAGGTACCATCCAGCTTGCGTCAAAATGACAACTGCTCGGGCAAGGCAGCTGAGCAGCTATGTCTGTGATGAGTGTGCCTGATTTGAAGAACTCTCCTTGCTAGGTATGACTACACTTGAGCATTTTGACCTCTTTTTGTATCTTTTGTGTACCTCCTTTTTCTTTTCTTCTCTGTGTAATCTAGTCAGTGTTATGCATTTCACACAACTTAGTGTTGCTTGCATTTCTTAACACCGATTTGAGGGTCATCGGGTGTTATCAGTTCTTAACAATCTTTTGTATGTTAAACTAATGAGAGAAAGTAAAATCACTAAATGTCTACCCTAGAATCCTTATTTCAAACGGAACCTTTTTCAAACTCCTGTAATTACATAGCACTATCACATCTGTAGGGAATTACATGTATAAAGTGAATAACAAATAGCCACAAATCTTATATTGTTATACATGATCTTAAGATGCTAATTATCTTTGTAGGTGGCTTTCAAATTCTCAACCCCGTATTTGCAGGTCTATGTGATTGTAGAAGGAGCCCCTCCCTGGTGCATGAGCAGGTGTTCAAATTTATGATATGATAAAGATTATGGTTAAGTTGTATTATGCCTACACTCCATGGGTTAGAAATAATTAGGATTTAAGTTTCTTTTTCAAAATCTATGATGTTCTTACTAACTTGTTTATCTTTTATGGTTGTTGATCAAATATATATATTGATTGGAGCAAGATTGAACATGGCTCATTGAAAATGAGATATTTTATGTGAAATCAAACTTCATGAGTTAGAAATAATTGGGATTCAAGTTTATTCTTTAAAATGAATTTTATCAACTTTTATGTTAAACACAAAATGAATTTGCTGAACCAAGACATCCTATGCTCAAATGTAATTCCATACTAATTTTCTAAATATAAATGTTCATTTAGACTATGAAGCTGAGTATCTAAAATTATATTCAATATGTCAAATCGATAATAATGAAGATTTGTTAATATATGAGCTTTGCGTCGTTCTTTTTTTTGATATATGAATCATAATATGTAACAGTAAATTTTAAATTTATGCGTGTAGTGAACTTAAGATAAAATCTTCGATAATTCATGTTTTTAATCCTACATATTGAGTAGAGATTACCAAATATACATAATAAATTAACAAATCTCACCCTAAGAATTTATCATTTTATAAATTTCAAAAAAATCAAAGAGTCTTGAACAAGAGAACAATTTAATAGATTTCATATAATATCTTATAAATATCATCATATCTTTAAGCATCTTTGCAAATCTTGATTAAATACCTGAAGATGAATTAAAATCAGCATCGAAGAATAACATTATTTCAATACGAATTTAATACATCTGGATTACAATAATCAAAAGATTTTTAATAGATTTGAATTGAATACACCAGTAAGATTAGAAATTATAAATTATATCAAGAATGAGCACACTTCTCCCCGGTATACTAAACTACCTCTTCACTCTTAAACAACGTTTCCTAACAAATTTGGTGATTTTGATTAGAAAGGTTTAACTTTCAATGGCAAAGACAAAAGATGTCAACCAAAACTCCATTTCTTACCCTGTTAGAGGAAGCAACCAAGTTATCAAAGGTGATCTCTCTATTTCCCCTCCTCTCCCTTCATCCATCTCTCCCTTTCATTTTCTCACCCTCATCCCTCTTTCCCTCTCCTTCTCTCCATTTTTCTCTCCGCTCATCCTCCCCCTCCCCCCCGAAACATTAGATACGATGTGTGCTATAATTTGATTTTTGATTCATCATGGTTTGTGTTGATGTAGTCCAATATGCATACATGATACATCACCTTTGTAGTTTATATTTGGGCAGCAAGTCCTCTTTACCATAATGATTTTTTTTGTTTTAAATTCTAATAAGAATTTTTAACACATAGATTTCTTTTTATCAAATTTTTTGTTGGTATATATAAGTGCAAATTAATTAAGTTCTCTTTTCTGTGAAACTCTTAATTGAAGGGAGTACGTGATGTGTATGATTTTATTTATTTGTCCTTTAAGACAGTACTAATATTTGAGCACACTAGCTTCAAACCAAAAACCCTTTCTTGTTTTATAAGCATAAATTTTGTCATTGTAAAGTTATTGAGGTCAAATTTTTGCCGTTGAAAAGTGTATGTCAATATACATGTTGGCCTCGAGGAGAGGAAGTGTATTGTTTCTTATATCGATGAAATTCTTGATGTTATGTAGCTGGGGATTGCGTGCTTATGCAACCTTGTGAGCCTAATAAGCCACCCTATGTTGCTCGCGTGGAGAAATTAGAAGCTAACAACAAAGGTGAAACTACTGTCGAAGTAAGATGGTATTATAGGCCTGAGGAGGCTATTGGTGGCAGAAGACAGTTTCACGGGGAAAAGGAAGTGTTCCTCTCTGATCACTATGATTTCCAAAGTGCCAATACCATTATAGGGAAGTGTATTGTGCACTCGTTTAAGGCTTATTGCGAGCTTGAAGAAGTTGCTGTTGAGGATTACTACTCTCGCTTTGAGTACCAAGCTTCCTCTGGAGAATTTACAACGGATCGTGTTGCAGTGTGAGAATTTTATGACTCTTCCTGGTTAATATATCCCTTATTTTTGGTTAAATTGGTTCACAACGTTTTTGCATATTCTAAACTGAAGGTTCTGCAAGTGTGAAATGCCGTACAATCCTGACACCCTAATGATACAGTGCGACGAATGCCAAGACTGGTATGACCGTTAAATTTTGCTATATATGTTAATTTTAGTTAGTTTTTATATGCATTATCTTTTTTATTAATAGTTATTTGAGACAAATTTCATATGCTAGAGCTGCAATTTCCTTTTTAATAGAAAAGTTTCAAGATGGAGCCTTACCATAGTCTATTTTACGGTATAAGTGGACTTATATATTTATAGGCATTTTAGATGTTGTACACGCTATTTGTAGGTACCATCCAGCTTGCGTCAAAATGACAACTGCTCGGGCAAGGCAGCTGAGCAGCTATGTCTGTGATGAGTGTTCCTGATTTGAAGAACTCTCCTTGCCAGGTATATGACTATACTTAAGCATTTTGACCTCTTTTTGTATCTTTTGTGTACCTCCTTTTTCTTTTCTTCTCTGTGTAATCTAGTCAGTGTTATGCATTTCACACAACTCAGTGTTGCTTGCATTTCTTAACACCGATTTGAGGGTCATCGGGTGTTATCAGTTCTTAACAATCTTTTGTATGTTGAACTAATGAGAGAAAGTAAAATCACTAAATGTCTATCCTAGAATCCTTATGTCGTCAAACGGAACCTTTTTCAAACTCCTGTAATTACAAAGCACTATCACATCTGTAGGGAATTACATGTATAAAGTGAATAAGAAATAGCCACAAATCTTATATTGTTATAATGATCTTAACATGCTAATTATCTTTGTAGGTGGCCTTCAAATGCTCAACCCCATATTTGCAGGTCTATGTGATTGTAGAAGGAGCCCCTCCCTGGTGCATGAGCAGGTGTTCGAATTTATGATATGATAAAGATTATGGTTAAGTTGTATTATGCCTACACTCCATGGGTTAGAAATAATTAGGATTTAAGTTTCTTTTTCAAAATCTATGATGTTCTTACTAACTTGTTTATCTTTTATGGTTGTTGATCAAATATATATATTGATTGGAGCAAGATTGAACATGGCTCATTGAAAATGAGATATTTTATGTGAAATCAAACTTCATGAGTTAGAAATAATTGGGATTCAAGTTTATTCTTTAAAATGAATTTTATCAACTTTTATGTTAAACACAAAATGAATTTGCTGAACCAAGACATCCTATGCTCAAATGTAATTCCATACTAATTTTCTAAATATAAATGTTCATTTAGACTATGAAGCTGAGTATCTAAAATTATATTCAATATGTCAAATCGATAATAATGAAGATTTGTTAATATATGAGCTTTGCGTCGTTCTTTTTTTTGATATATGAATCATAATATGTAACAGTAAATTTTAAATTTATGCGTGTAGTGAACTTAAGATAAAATCTTCGATAATTCATGTTTTTAATCCTACATATTGAGTAGAGATTACCAAATATACATAATAAATTAACAAATCTCACCCTAAGAATTTATCATTTTATAAATTTCAAAAAAATCAAAGAGTCTTGAACAAGAGAACAATTTAATAGATTTCATATAATATCTTATAAATATCATCATATCTTTAAGCATCTTTGCAAATCTTGATTAAATACCTGAAGATGAATTAAAATCAGCATCGAAGAATAACATTATTTCAATACGAATTTAATACATCTGGATTACAATAATCAAAAGATTTTTAATAGATTTGAATTGAATACACCAGTAAGATTAGAAATTATAAATTATATCAAGAATGAGCACACTTCTCCCCGGTATACTAAACTACCTCTTCACTCTTAAACAACGTTTCCTAACAAATTTGGTGATTTTGATTAGAAAGGTTTAACTTTCAATGGCAAAGACAAAAGATGTCAACCAAAACTCCATTTCTTACCCTGTTAGAGGAAGCAACCAAGTTATCAAAGGTGATCTCTCTATTTCCCCTCCTCTCCCTTCATCCATCTCTCCCTTTCATTTTCTCACCCTCATCCCTCTTTCCCTCTCCTTCTCTCCATTTTTCTCTCCGCTCATCCTCCCCCTCCCCCCCGAAACATTAGATACGATGTGTGCTATAATTTGATTTTTGATTCATCATGGTTTGTGTTGATGTAGTCCAATATGCATACATGATACATCACCTTTGTAGTTTATATTTGGGCAGCAAGTCCTCTTTACCATAATGATTTTTTTTTGTTTTAAATTCTAATAAGAATTTTTAACACATAGATTTCTTTTTATCAAATTTTTTGTTGGTATATATAAGTGCAAATTAATTAAGTTCTCTTTTCTGTGAAACTCTTAATTGAAGGGAGTACGTGATGTGTATGATTTTATTTATTTGTCCTTTAAGACAGTACTAATATTTGAGCACACTAGCTTCAAACCAAAAACCCTTTCTTGTTTTATAAGCATAAATTTTGTCATTGTAAAGTTATTGAGGTCAAATTTTTGCCGTTGAAAAGTGTATGTCAATATACATGTTGGCCTCGAGGAGAGGAAGTGTATTGTTTCTTATATCGATGAAATTCTTGATGTTATGTAGCTGGGGATTGCGTGCTTATGCAACCTTGTGAGCCTAATAAGCCACCCTATGTTGCTCGCGTGGAGAAATTAGAAGCTAACAACAAAGGTGAAACTACTGTCGAAGTAAGATGGTATTATAGGCCTGAGGAGGCTATTGGTGGCAGAAGACAGTTTCACGGGGAAAAGGAAGTGTTCCTCTCTGATCACTATGATTTCCAAAGTGCCAATACCATTATAGGGAAGTGTATTGTGCACTCGTTTAAGGCTTATTGCGAGCTTGAAGAAGTTGCTGTTGAGGATTACTACTCTCGCTTTGAGTACCAAGCTTCCTCTGGAGAATTTACAACGGATCGTGTTGCAGTGTGAGAATTTTATGACTCTTCCTGGTTAATATATCCCTTATTTTTGGTTAAATTGGTTCACAACGTTTTTGCATATTCTAAACTGAAGGTTCTGCAAGTGTGAAATGCCGTACAATCCTGACACCCTAATGATACAGTGCGACGAATGCCAAGACTGGTATGACCGTTAAATTTTGCTATATATGTTAATTTTAGTTAGTTTTTATATGCATTATCTTTTTTATTAATAGTTATTTGAGACAAATTTCATATGCTAGAGCTGCAATTTCCTTTTAATAGAAAAGTTTCAAGATGGAGCCTTACCATAGTCTATTTTACGGTATAAGTGGACTTATATATTTATAGGCATTTTAGATGTTGTACACGCTATTTGTAGGTACCATCCAGCTTGCGTCAAAATGACAACTGCTCGGGCAAGGCAGCTGAGCAGCTATGTCTGTGATGAGTGTTCCTGATTTGAAGAACTCTCCTTGCCAGGTATATGACTATACTTAAGCATTTTGACCTCTTTTTGTATCTTTTGTGTACCTCCTTTTTCTTTTCTTCTCTGTGTAATCTAGTCAGTGTTATGCATTTCACACAACTCAGTGTTGCTTGCATTTCTTAACACCGATTTGAGGGTCATCGGGTGTTATCAGTTCTTAACAATCTTTTGTATGTTGAACTAATGAGAGAAAGTAAAATCACTAAATGTCTATCCTAGAATCCTTATGTCGTCAAACGGAACCTTTTTCAAACTCCTGTAATTACAAAGCACTATCACATCTGTAGGGAATTACATGTATAAAGTGAATAAGAAATAGCCACAAATCTTATATTGTTATAATGATCTTAACATGCTAATTATCTTTGTAGGTGGCCTTCAAATGCTCAACCCCATATTTGCAGGTCTATGTGATTGTAGAAGGAGCCCCTCCCTGGTGCATGAGCAGGTGTTCGAATTTATGATATGATAAAGATTATGGTTAAGTTGTATTATGCCTACACTCCATGGGTTAGAAATAATTAGGATTTAAGTTTCTTTTTCAAAATCTATGATGTTCTTACTAACTTGTTTATCTTTTATGGTTGTTGATCAAATATATATATTGATTGGAGCAAGATTGAACATGGCTCATTGAAAATGAGATATTTTATGTGAAATCAAACTTCATGAGTTAGAAATAATTGGGATTCAAGTTTATTCTTTAAAATGAATTTTATCAACTTTTATGTTAAACACAAAATGAATTTGCTGAACCAAGACATCCTATGCTCAAATGTAATTCCATACTAATTTTCTAAATATAAATGTTCATTTAGACTATGAAGCTGAGTATCTAAAATTATATTCAATATGTCAAATCGATAATAATGAAGATTTGTTAATATATGAGCTTTGCGTCGTTCTTTTTTTTGATATATGAATCATAATATGTAACAGTAAATTTTAAATTTATGCGTGTAGTGAACTTAAGATAAAATCTTCGATAATTCATGTTTTTAATCCTACATATTGAGTAGAGATTACCAAATATACATAATAAATTAACAAATCTCACCCTAAGAATTTATCATTTTATAAATTTCAAAAAAATCAAAGAGTCTTGAACAAGAGAACAATTTAATAGATTTCATATAATATCTTATAAATATCATCATATCTTTAAGCATCTTTGCAAATCTTGATTAAATACCTGAAGATGAATTAAAATCAGCATCGAAGAATAACATTATTTCAATACGAATTTAATACATCTGGATTACAATAATCAAAAGATTTTTAATAGATTTGAATTGAATACACCAGTAAGATTAGAAATTATAAATTATATCAAGAATGAGCACACTTCTCCCCGGTATACTAAACTACCTCTTCACTCTTAAACAACGTTTCCTAACAAATTTGGTGATTTTGATTAGAAAGGTTTAACTTTCAATGGCAAAGACAAAAGATGTCAACCAAAACTCCATTTCTTACCCTGTTAGAGGAAGCAACCAAGTTATCAAAGGTGATCTCTCTATTTCCCCTCCTCTCCCTTCACCCATCTCTCCCTTTCATTTTCTCACCCTCATCCCTCTTTCCCTCTCCTTCTCTCCATTTTTCTCTCCGCTCATCCTCCCCCTCCCCCCCGAAACATTAGATACGATGTGTGCTATAATTTGATTTTTGATTCATCATGGTTTGTGTTGATGTAGTCCAATATGCATACATGATACATCACCTTTGTAGTTTCAAAGGTGATCTCTCTATTTCCCCTCCTCTCCCTTCATCCATCTCTCCCTTTCATTTTCTCACCCTCATCCCTCTTTCCCTCTCCTTCTCTCCATTTTTCTCTCCGCTCATCCTCCCCCTCCCCCCCGAAACATTAGATACGATGTGTGCTATAATTTGATTTTTGATTCATCATGGTTTGTGTTGATGTAGTCCAATATGCATACATGATACATCACCTTTGTAGTTTATATTTGGGCAGCAAGTCCTCTTTACCATAATGATTTTTTTTTGTTTTAAATTCTAATAAGAATTTTTAACACATAGATTTCTTTTTATCAAATTTTTTGTTGGTATATATAAGTGCAAATTAATTAAGTTCTCTTTTCTGTGAAACTCTTAATTGAAGGGAGTACGTGATGTGTATGATTTTATTTATTTGTCCTTTAAGACAGTACTAATATTTGAGCACACTAGCTTCAAACCAAAAACCCTTTCTTGTTTTATAAGCATAAATTTTGTCATTGTAAAGTTATTGAGGTCAAATTTTTGCCGTTGAAAAGTGTATGTCAATATACATGTTGGCCTCGAGGAGAGGAAGTGTATTGTTTCTTATATCGATGAAATTCTTGATGTTATGTAGCTGGGGATTGCGTGCTTATGCAACCTTGTGAGCCTAATAAGCCACCCTATGTTGCTCGCGTGGAGAAATTAGAAGCTAACAACAAAGGTGAAACTACTGTCGAAGTAAGATGGTATTATAGGCCTGAGGAGGCTATTGGTGGCAGAAGACAGTTTCACGGGGAAAAGGAAGTGTTCCTCTCTGATCACTATGATTTCCAAAGTGCCAATACCATTATAGGGAAGTGTATTGTGCACTCGTTTAAGGCTTATTGCGAGCTTGAAGAAGTTGCTGTTGAGGATTACTACTCTCGCTTTGAGTACCAAGCTTCCTCTGGAGAATTTACAACGGATCGTGTTGCAGTGTGAGAATTTTATGACTCTTCCTGGTTAATATATCCCTTATTTTTGGTTAAATTGGTTCACAACGTTTTTGCATATTCTAAACTGAAGGTTCTGCAAGTGTGAAATGCCGTACAATCCTGACACCCTAATGATACAGTGCGACGAATGCCAAGACTGGTATGACCGTTAAATTTTGCTATATATGTTAATTTTAGTTAGTTTTTATATGCATTATCTTTTTTATTAATAGTTATTTGAGACAAATTTCATATGCTAGAGCTGCAATTTCCTTTTTAATAGAAAAGTTTCAAGATGGAGCCTTACCATAGTCTATTTTACGGTATAAGTGGACTTATATATTTATAGGCATTTTAGATGTTGTACACGCTATTTGTAGGTACCATCCAGCTTGCGTCAAAATGACAACTGCTCGGGCAAGGCAGCTGAGCAGCTATGTCTGTGATGAGTGTTCCTGATTTGAAGAACTCTCCTTGCCAGGTATATGACTATACTTAAGCATTTTGACCTCTTTTTGTATCTTTTGTGTACCTCCTTTTTCTTTTCTTCTCTGTGTAATCTAGTCAGTGTTATGCATTTCACACAACTCAGTGTTGCTTGCATTTCTTAACACCGATTTGAGGGTCATCGGGTGTTATCAGTTCTTAACAATCTTTTGTATGTTGAACTAATGAGAGAAAGTAAAATCACTAAATGTCTATCCTAGAATCCTTATGTCGTCAAACGGAACCTTTTTCAAACTCCTGTAATTACAAAGCACTATCACATCTGTAGGGAATTACATGTATAAAGTGAATAAGAAATAGCCACAAATCTTATATTGTTATAATGATCTTAACATGCTAATTATCTTTGTAGGTGGCCTTCAAATGCTCAACCCCATATTTGCAGGTCTATGTGATTGTAGAAGGAGCCCCTCCCTGGTGCATGAGCAGGTGTTCGAATTTATGATATGATAAAGATTATGGTTAAGTTGTATTATGCCTACACTCCATGGGTTAGAAATAATTAGGATTTAAGTTTCTTTTTCAAAATCTATGATGTTCTTACTAACTTGTTTATCTTTTATGGTTGTTGATCAAATATATATATTGATTGGAGCAAGATTGAACATGGCTCATTGAAAATGAGATATTTTATGTGAAATCAAACTTCATGAGTTAGAAATAATTGGGATTCAAGTTTATTCTTTAAAATGAATTTTATCAACTTTTATGTTAAACACAAAATGAATTTGCTGAACCAAGACATCCTATGCTCAAATGTAATTCCATACTAATTTTCTAAATATAAATGTTCATTTAGACTATGAAGCTGAGTATCTAAAATTATATTCAATATGTCAAATCGATAATAATGAAGATTTGTTAATATATGAGCTTTGCGTCGTTCTTTTTTTTGATATATGAATCATAATATGTAACAGTAAATTTTAAATTTATGCGTGTAGTGAACTTAAGATAAAATCTTCGATAATTCATGTTTTTAATCCTACATATTGAGTAGAGATTACCAAATATACATAATAAATTAACAAATCTCACCCTAAGAATTTATCATTTTATAAATTTCAAAAAAATCAAAGAGTCTTGAACAAGAGAACAATTTAATAGATTTCATATAATATCTTATAAATATCATCATATCTTTAAGCATCTTTGCAAATCTTGATTAAATACCTGAAGATGAATTAAAATCAGCATCGAAGAATAACATTATTTCAATACGAATTTAATACATCTGGATTACAATAATCAAAAGATTTTTAATAGATTTGAATTGAATACACCAGTAAGATTAGAAATTATAAATTATATCAAGAATGAGCACACTTCTCCCCGGTATACTAAACTACCTCTTCACTCTTAAACAACGTTTCCTAACAAATTTGGTGATTTTGATTAGAAAGGTTTAACTTTCAATGGCAAAGACAAAAGATGTCAACCAAAACTCCATTTCTTACCCTGTTAGAGGAAGCAACCAAGTTATCAAAGGTGATCTCTCTATTTCCCCTCCTCTCCCTTCATCCATCTCTCCCTTTCATTTTCTCACCCTCATCCCTCTTTCCCTCTCCTTCTCTCCATTTTTCTCTCCGCTCATCCTCCCCCTCCCCCCCGAAACATTAGATACGATGTGTGCTATAATTTGATTTTTGATTCATCATGGTTTGTGTTGATGTAGTCCAATATGCATACATGATACATCACCTTTGTAGTTTATATTTGGGCAGCAAGTCCTCTTTACCATAATGATTTTTTTTTGTTTTAAATTCTAATAAGAATTTTTAACACATAGATTTCTTTTTATCAAATTTTTTGTTGGTATATATAAGTGCAAATTAATTAAGTTCTGTGAAACTCTTAATTGAAGGGAGTACGTGATGTGTATGATTTTATTTATTTGTCCTTTAAGACAGTACTAATATTTGAGCACACTAGCTTCAAACCAAAAACCCTTTCTTGTTTTATAAGCATAAATTTTGTCATTGTAAAGTTATTGAGGTCAAATTTTTGCCGTTGAAAAGTGTATGTCAATATACATGTTGGCCTCGAGGAGAGGAAGTGTATTGTTTCTTATATCGATGAAATTCTTGATGTTATGTAGCTGGGGATTGCGTGCTTATGCAACCTTGTGAGCCTAATAAGCCACCCTATGTTGCTCGCGTGGAGAAATTAGAAGCTAACAACAAAGGTGAAACTACTGTCGAAGTAAGATGGTATTATAGGCCTGAGGAGGCTATTGGTGGCAGAAGACAGTTTCACGGGGAAAAGGAAGTGTTCCTCTCTGATCACTATGATTTCCAAAGTGCCAATACCATTATAGGGAAGTGTATTGTGCACTCGTTTAAGGCTTATTGCGAGCTTGAAGAAGTTGCTGTTGAGGATTACTACTCTCGCTTTGAGTACCAAGCTTCCTCTGGAGAATTTACAACGGATCGTGTTGCAGTGTGAGAATTTTATGACTCTTCCTGGTTAATATATCCCTTATTTTTGGTTAAATTGGTTCACAACGTTTTTGCATATTCTAAACTGAAGGTTCTGCAAGTGTGAAATGCCGTACAATCCTGACACCCTAATGATACAGTGCGACGAATGCCAAGACTGGTATGACCGTTAAATTTTGCTATATATGTTAATTTTAGTTAGTTTTTATATGCATTATCTTTTTATTAATAGTTATTTGAGACAAATTTCATATGCTAGAGCTGCAATTTCCTTTTTAATAGAAAAGTTTCAAGATGGAGCCTTACCATAGTCTATTTTACGGTATAAGTGGACTTATATATTTATAGGCATTTTAGATGTTGTACACGCTATTTGTAGGTACCATCCAGCTTGCGTCAAAATGACAACTGCTCGGGCAAGGCAGCTGAGCAGCTATGTCTGTGATGAGTGTTCCTGATTTGAAGAACTCTCCTTGCCAGGTATATGACTATACTTAAGCATTTTGACCTCTTTTTGTATCTTTTGTGTACCTCCTTTTTCTTTTCTTCTCTGTGTAATCTAGTCAGTGTTATGCATTTCACACAACTCAGTGTTGCTTGCATTTCTTAACACCGATTTGAGGGTCATCGGGTGTTATCAGTTCTTAACAATCTTTTGTATGTTGAACTAATGAGAGAAAGTAAAATCACTAAATGTCTATCCTAGAATCCTTATGTCGTCAAACGGAACCTTTTTCAAACTCCTGTAATTACAAAGCACTATCACATCTGTAGGGAATTACATGTATAAAGTGAATAAGAAATAGCCACAAATCTTATATTGTTATAATGATCTTAACATGCTAATTATCTTTGTAGGTGGCCTTCAAATGCTCAACCCCATATTTGCAGGTCTATGTGATTGTAGAAGGAGCCCCTCCCTGGTGCATGAGCAGGTGTTCGAATTTATGATATGATAAAGATTATGGTTAAGTTGTATTATGCCTACACTCCATGGGTTAGAAATAATTAGGATTTAAGTTTCTTTTTCAAAATCTATGATGTTCTTACTAACTTGTTTATCTTTTATGGTTGTTGATCAAATATATATATTGATTGGAGCAAGATTGAACATGGCTCATTGAAAATGAGATATTTTATGTGAAATCAAACTTCATGAGTTAGAAATAATTGGGATTCAAGTTTATTCTTTAAAATGAATTTTATCAACTTTTATGTTAAACACAAAATGAATTTGCTGAACCAAGACATCCTATGCTCAAATGTAATTCCATACTAATTTTCTAAATATAAATGTTCATTTAGACTATGAAGCTGAGTATCTAAAATTATATTCAATATGTCAAATCGATAATAATGAAGATTTGTTAATATATGAGCTTTGCGTCGTTCTTTTTTTTGATATATGAATCATAATATGTAACAGTAAATTTTAAATTTATGCGTGTAGTGAACTTAAGATAAAATCTTCGATAATTCATGTTTTTAATCCTACATATTGAGTAGAGATTACCAAATATACATAATAAATTAACAAATCCCACCCTAAGAATTTATCATTTTATAAATTTCAAAAAAATCAAAGAGTCTTGAACAAGAGAACAATTTAATAGATTTCATATAATATCTTATAAATATCATCATATCTTTAAGCATCTTTGCAAATCTTGATTAAATACCTGAAGATGAATTAAAATCAGCATCGAAGAATAACATTAT
The DNA here is from genome assembly GCF_001625215.2 of Daucus carota subsp. sativus. Classification (NCBI taxonomy): domain Eukaryota; kingdom Viridiplantae; phylum Streptophyta; class Magnoliopsida; order Apiales; family Apiaceae; genus Daucus; species Daucus carota. The sequence continues at coordinate 32,319,020 of NC_030387.2, read as the reverse complement.
TTCAATACGAATTTAATACATCTGGATTACAATAATCAAAAGATTTTAATAGATTTGAATTGAATACACCAGTAAGATTAGAATTATAAATTATATCAAGAATGAGCACACTTCTCCCCGGTATACTAACTACCTCTTCACTCTTAAACAACGTTTCCTAACAAATTTGGTGATTTTGATTAGAAAGGTTTAACTTTCAATGGCAAAGACAAAAGATGTCAACCAAAACTCCATTTCTTACCCTGTTAGAGGAAGCAACCAAGTTATCAAAGGTGATCTCTCTATTTCCCCTCCTCTCCCTTCACCCATCTCTCCCTTTCATTTTCTCACCCTCATCCCTCTTTCCCTCTCCTTCTCTCCATTTTTTCTCTCCGCTCATCCTCCCCCTCCCCCCCGAAACATTAGATACGATGTGTGCTATAATTTGATTTTTGATTCATCATGGTTTGTGTTGATGTAGTCCAATATGCATACATGATACATCACCTTTGTAGTTTATATTTGGGCAGCAAGTCCTCTTTACCATAATGATTTTTTTTTGTTTTAAATTCTAATAAGAATTTTTAACACATAGATTTCTTTTTATCAAATTTTTTGTTGGTATATATAAGTGCAAATTAATTAAGTTCTCTTTCTGTGAAACTCTTAATTGAAGGGAGTACGTGATGTGTATGATTTTATTTATTTGTCCTTTAAGACAGTACTAATATTTGAGCACACTAGCTTCAAACCAAAAACCCTTTCTTGTTTTATAAGCATAAATTTTGTCATTGTAAAGTTATTGAGGTCAAATTTTTGCCGTTGAAAAGTGTATGTCAATATACATGTTGGCCTCGAGGAGAGGAAGTGTATTGTTTCTTATATCGATGAAATTCTTGATGTTATGTAGCTGGGGATTGCGTGCTTATGCAACCTTGTGAGCCTAATAAGCCACCCTATGTTGCTCGCGTGGAGAAATTAGAAGCTAACAACAAAGGTGAAACTACTGTCGAAGTAAGATGGTATTATAGGCCTGAGGAGGCTATTGGTGGCAGAAGACAGTTTCACGGGGAAAAGGAAGTGTTCCTCTCTGATCACTATGATTTCCAAAGTGCCAATACCATTATAGGGAAGTGTATTGTGCACTCGTTTAAGGCTTATTGCGAGCTTGAAGAAGTTGCTGTTGAGGATTACTACTCTCGCTTTGAGTACCAAGCTTCCTCTGGAGAATTTACAACGGATCGTGTTGCAGTGTGAGAATTTTATGACTCTTCCTGGTTAATATATCCCTTATTTTGGTTAAATTGGTTCACAACGTTTTTGCATATTCTAAACTGAAGGTTCTGCAAGTGTGAAATGCCGTACAATCCTGACACCCTAATGATACAGTGCGACGAATGCCAAGACTGGTATGACCGTTAAATTTTGCTATATATGTTAATTTTAGTTAGTTTTTATATGCATTATCTTTTTTATTAATAGTTATTTGAGACAAATTTCATATGCTAGAGCTGCAATTTCCTTTTAATAGAAAAGTTTCAAGATGGAGCCTTACCATAGTCTATTTTACGGTATAAGTGGACTTATATATTTATAGGCATTTTAGATGTTGTACACGCTATTTGTAGGTACCATCCAGCTTGCGTCAAATGACAACTGCTCGGGCAAGGCAGCTGAGCAGCTATGTCTGTGATGAGTGTTCCTGATTTGAAGAACTCTCCTTGCCAGGTATATGACTATACTTAAGCATTTTGACCTCTTTTTGTATCTTTTGTGTACCTCCTTTTTCTTTTCTTCTCTGTGTAATCTAGTCAGTGTTATGCATTTCACACAACTCAGTGTTGCTTGCATTTCTTAACACCGATTTGAGGGTCATCGGGTGTTATCAGTTCTTAACAATCTTTTGTATGTTGAACTAATGAGAGAAAGTAAAATCACTAAATGTCTATCCTAGAATCCTTATGTCGTCAAACGGAACCTTTTTCAAACTCCTGTAATTACAAAGCACTATCACATCTGTAGGGAATTACATGTATAAAGTGAATAAGAAATAGCCACAAATCTTATATTGTTATAATGATCTTAACATGCTAATTATCTTTGTAGGTGGCCTTCAAATGCTCAACCCCATATTTGCAGGTCTATGTGATTGTAGAAGGAGCCCCTCCCTGGTGCATGAGCAGGTGTTCGAATTTATGATATGATAAAGATTATGGTTAAGTTGTATTATGCCTACACTCCATGGGTTAGAAATAATTAGGATTTAAGTTTCTTTTTCAAAATCTATGATGTTCTTACTAACTTGTTTATCTTTTATGGTTGTTGATCAAATATATATATTGATTGGAGCAAGATTGAACATGGCTCATTGAAAATGAGATATTTTATGTGAAATCAAACTTCATGAGTTAGAAATAATTGGGATTCAAGTTTATTCTTTAAAATGAATTTTATCAACTTTTATGTTAAACACAAAATGAATTTGCTGAACCAAGACATCCTATGCTCAAATGTAATTCCATACTAATTTTCTAAATATAAATGTTCATTTAGACTATGAAGCTGAGTATCTAAAATTATATTCAATATGTCAAATCGATAATAATGAAGATTTGTTAATATATGAGCTTTGCGTCGTTCTTTTTTTTGATATATGAATCATAATATGTAACAGTAAATTTTAAATTTATGCGTGTAGTGAACTTAAGATAAAATCTTCGATAATTCATGTTTTTAATCCTACATATTGAGTAGAGATTACCAAATATACATAATAAATTAACAAATCCCACCCTAAGAATTTATCATTTATAAATTTCAAAAAATCAAAGAGTCTTGAACAAGAGAACAATTTAATAGATTTCATATAATATCTTATAAATATCATCATATCTTTAAGCATCTTTGCAAATCTTGATTAAATACCTGAAGATGAATTAAAATCAGCATCGAAGAATAACATTATTTCAATACGAATTTAATACATCTGGATTACAATAATCAAAAGATTTTTAATAGATTTGAATTGAATACACCAGTAAGATTAGAAATTATAAATTATATCAAGAATGAGCACACTTCTCCCCGGTATACTAAACTACCTCTTCACTCTTAACAACGTTTCCTAACAAATTTGGTGATTTTGATTAGAAAGGTTTAACTTTCAATGGCAAAGACAAAAGATGTCAACCAAAACTCCATTTCTTACCCTGTTAGAGGAAGCAACCAAGTTATCAAAGGTGATCTCTCTATTTCCCCTCCTCTCCCTTCACCCATCTCTCCCTTTCATTTTCTCACCCTCATCCCTCTTTCCCTCTCCTTCTCTCCATTTTTCTCTCCGCTCATCCTCCCCCTCCCCCCCGAAACATTAGATACGATGTGTGCTATAATTTGATTTTTGATTCATCATGGTTTGTGTTGATGTAGTCCAATATGCATACATGATACATCACCTTTGTAGTTTATATTTGGGCAGCAAGTCCTCTTTACCATAATGATTTTTTTTTGTTTTAAATTCTAATAAGAATTTTAACACATAGATTTCTTTTTATCAAATTTTTTGTTGGTATATATAAGTGCAAATTAATTAAGTTCTCTTTCTGTGAAACTCTTAATTGAAGGGAGTACGTGATGTGTATGATTTTATTTATTTGTCCTTTAAGACAGTACTAATATTTGAGCACACTAGCTTCAAACCAAAAAACCCTTTCTTGTTTTATAAGCATAAATTTTGTCATTGTAAAGTTATTGAGGTCAAATTTTTGCCGTTGAAAAGTGTATGTCAATATACATGTTGGCCTCGAGGAGAGGAAGTGTATTGTTTCTTATATCGATGAAATTCTTGATGTTATGTAGCTGGGGATTGCGTGCTTATGCAACCTTGTGAGCCTAATAAGCCACCCTATGTTGCTCGCGTGGAGAAATTAGAAGCTAACAACAAAGGTGAAACTACTGTCGAAGTAAGATGGTATTATAGGCCTGAGGAGGCTATTGGTGGCAGAAGACAGTTTCACGGGGAAAAGGAAGTGTTCCTCTCTGATCACTATGATTTCCAAAGTGCCAATACCATTATAGGGAAGTGTATTGTGCACTCGTTTAAGGCTTATTGCGAGCTTGAAGAAGTTGCTGTTGAGGATTACTACTCTCGCTTGAGTACCAAGCTTCCTCTGGAGAATTTACAACGATCGTGTTGCAGTGTGAGAATTTTATGACTCTTCCTGGTTAATATATCCCTTATTTTGGTTAAATTGGTTCACAACGTTTTTGCATATTCTAAACTGAAGGTTCTGCAAGTGTGAAATGCCGTACAATCCTGACACCCTAATGATACAGTGCGACGAATGCCAAGACTGGTATGACCGTTAATTTTGCTATATATGTTAATTTTAGTTAGTTTTTATATGCATTATCTTTTTATTAATAGTTATTTGAGACAAATTTCATATGCTAGAGCTGCAATTTCCTTTTTAATAGAAAGTTTCAAGATGGAGCCTTACCATAGTCTATTTTACGGTATAAGTGGACTTATATATTTATAGGCATCTTAGATGTTGTACACGCTATTTGTAGGTACCATCCAGCTTGCGTCAAAATGACAACTGCTCGGGCAAGGCAGCTGAGCAGCTATGTCTGTGATGAGTGTTCCTGATTTGAAGAACTCTCCTTGCCAGGTATATGACTATACTTAAGCATTTTGACCTCTTTTTGTATCTTTTGTGTACCTCCTTTTTCTTTTCTTCTCTGTGTAATCTAGTCAGTGTTATGCATTTCACACAACTCAGTGTTGCTTGCATTTCTTAACACCGATTTGAGGGTCATCGGGTGTTATCAGTTCTTAACAATCTTTTGTATGTTGAACTAATGAGAGAAAGTAAATCACTAAATGTCTATCCTAGAATCCTTATGTCGTCAAACGGAACCTTTTTCAAACTCCTGTAATTACAAAGCACTATCACATCTGTAGGGAATTACATGTATAAAGTGAATAAGAAAATAGCCACAAATCTTATATTGTTATAATGATCTTAACATGCTAATTATCTTTGTAGGTGGCCTTCAAATGCTCAACCCCATATTTGCAGGTCTATGTGATTGTAGAAGGAGCCCTCCCTGGTGCATGAGCAGGTGTTCGAATTATGATATGATAAAGATTATGGTTAAGTGTATTATGCCTACACTCCATGGGTTAGAAATAATTAGGATTTAAGTTTCTTTTTCAAAATCTATGATGTTCTTACTAACTTGTTTATCTTTTATGGTTGTTGATCAAATATATATATTGATTGGAGCAAGATTGAACATGGCTCATTGAAAATGAGATATTTTATGTGAAATCAAACTTCATGAGTTAGAAATAATTGGATTCAAGTTTATTCTTTAAATGAATTTTATCAACTTTTATGTTAAACACAAATGAATTTGCTGAACCAAGACATCCTATGCTCAAATGTAATTCCATACTAATTTCTAAATATAAATGTTCATTTAGACTATGAAGCTGATATCTAAAATTATATTCAATATGTCAAATCGATAATAATGAAGATTGTTAATATATGAGCTTTGCGTCGTTCTTTTTTTTGATATATGAATCATAATATGTAACAGTAAATTTTAAATTTATGCGTGTAGTGAACTTAAGATAAAATCTTCGATAATTCATGTTTTTAATCCTACATATTGAGTAGAGATTACCAAATATACATAATAAATTAACAAATCTCACCCTAAGAATTTATCATTTTATAAATTCAAAAAATCAAAGAGTCTTGAACAAGAGAACAATTTAATAGATTTCATATAATATCTTATAAATATCATCATATCTTTAAGCATCTTTGCAAATCTTGATTAATACCTGAAGATGAATTAAAATCAGCATCGAGAATAACATTATTTCAATACGAATTTAATACATCTGGATTACAATAAGCAAAAGATTTTTAATAGATTTGAATTGAATACACCAGTAAGATTAGAAATTATAAATTATATCAAGAATGAGCACACTTCTCCCGGTATACTAAACTACCTCTTCACTCTTAAACACGTTTCCTAACAATTTGGTGATTTTGATTAGAAAGGTTTAACTTTCAATGGCAAAGACAAAAGATGTCAACCAAAACTCCATTTCTTACCCTGTTAGAGGAAGCAACCAGTTATCAAAGGTGATCTCTCTATTTCCCCTCCTCTCCCTTCATCCATCTCTCCCTTTCATTTTCTCACCCTCATCCCTCTTTCCCTCTCCTTCTCTCCATTTTTCTCTCCGCTCATACTCCCCTCCCCCCCGAAACATTAGATACGATGTGTGCTATAATTTGATTTTTGATTCATCATGGTTTGTGTTGATGTAGTCCAATATGCATACATGATACATCACCTTTGTAGTTTATATTTGGGCAGCAAGTCCTCTTTACCATAATGATTTTTTTTTTGTTTTAAATTCTAATAAGAATTTTTAACACATAGATTTCTTTTTATCAAATTTTTGTTGGTATATATAAGTGCAAATTAATTAAGTTCTCTTTTCTGTGAAACTCTTAATTGAAGGGAGTACGTGATGTGTATGATTTTATTTATTTGTCCTTTAAGACAGTACTAATATTTGAGCACACTAGCTTCAAACCAAAAACCCTTTCTTGTTTTATAAGCATAAATTTTGTCATTGTAAAGTTATTGAGGTCAAATTTTTGCCGTTGAAAAGTGTATGTCAATATACATGTTGGCCTCGAGGAGAGGAAGTGTATTGTTTCTTATATCGATGAAATTCTTGATGTTATGTAGCTGGGGATTGCGTGCTTATGCAACCTTGTGAGCCTAATAAGCCACCCTATGTTGCTCGCGTGGAGAAATTAGAAGCTAACAACAAAGGTGAAACTACTGTCGAAGTAAGATGGTATTATAGGCCTGAGGAGGCTATTGGTGGCAGAAGACAGTTTCACGGGGAAAAGGAAGTGTTCCTCTCTGATCACTATGATTTCCAAAGTGCCAATACCATTATAGGGAAGTGTATTGTGCACTCGTTTAAGGCTTATTGCGAGCTTGAAGAAGTTGCTGTTGAGGATTACTACTCTCGCTTTGAGTACCAAGCTTCCTCTGGAGAATTTACAACGGATCGTGTTGCAGTGTGAGAATTTTATGACTCTTCCTGGTTAATATATCCCTTATTTTTGGTTAAATTGGTTCACAACGTTTTTGCATATTCTAAACTGAAGGTTCTGCAAGTGTGAAATGCCGTACAATCCTGACACCCTAATGATACAGTGCGACGAATGCCAAGACTGGTATGACCGTTAAATTTTGCTATATATGTTAATTTTAGTTAGTTTTTATATGCATTATCTTTTTTATTAATAGTTATTTGAGACAAATTTCATATGCTAGAGCTGCAATTTCCTTTTTAATAGAAAAGTTTCAAGATGGAGCCTTACCATAGTCTATTTTACGGTATAAGTGGACTTTATATTTATAGGCATTTTAGATGTTGTACACGCTATTTGTAGGTACCATCCAGCTTGCGTCAAAATGACAACTGCTCGGGCAAGGCAGCTGAGCAGCTATGTCTGTGATGAGTGTTCCTGATTTGAAGAACTCTCCTTGCCAGGTATATGACTATACTTAAGCATTTTGACCTCTTTTTGTATCTTTTGTGTACCTCCTTTTTCTTTTCTTCTCTGTGTAATCTAGTCAGTGTTATGCATTTCACACAACTCAGTGTTGCTTGCATTTCTTAACACCGATTTGAGGGTCATCGGGTGTTATCAGTTCTTAACAATCTTTTGTATGTTGAACTAATGAGAGAAAGTAAAATCACTAAATGTCTATCCTAGAATCCTTATGTCGTCAAACGGAACCTTTTTCAAACTCCTGTAATTACAAAGCACTATCACATCTGTAGGGAATTACATGTATAAAGTGAATAAGAAATAGCCACAAATCTTATATTGTTATAATGATCTTAACATGCTAATTATCTTTGTAGGTGGCCTTCAAATGCTCAACCCCATATTTGCAGGTCTATGTGATTGTAGAAGGAGCCCCTCCCTGGTGCATGAGCAGGTGTTCGAATTTATGATATGATAAAGATTATGGTTAAGTTGTATTATGCCTACACTCCATGGGTTAGAAATAATTAGGATTTAAGTTTCTTTTTCAAAATCTATGATGTTCTTACTAACTTGTTTATCTTTTATGGTTGTTGATCAAATATATATTGATTGGAGCAAGATTGAACATGGCTCATTGAAAATGAGATATTTTATGTGAAATCAAACTTCATGAGTTAGAAATAATTGGGATTCAAGTTTATTCTTTAAAATGAATTTTATCAACTTTTATGTTAAACACAAAATGAATTTGCTGAACCAAGACATCCTATGCTCAAATGTAATTCCATACTAATTTTCTAAATATAAATGTTCATTTAGACTATGAAGCTGAGTATCTAAAATTATATTCAATATGTCAAATCGATAATAATGAAGATTTGTTAATATATGAGCTTTGCGTCGTTCTTTTTTTTTGATATATGAATCATAATATGTAACAGTAAATTTTAAATTTATGCGTGTAGTGAACTTAAGATAAAATCTTCGATAATTCATGTTTTTAATCCTACATATTGAGTAGAGATTACCAAATATACATAATAATTAACAAATCTCACCCTAAGAATTTATCATTTTATAAATTTCAAAAAAATCAAAGAGTCTTGAACAAGAGAACAATTTAATAGATTTCATATAATATCTTATAAATATCATCATATCTTTAAGCATCTTTGCAAATCTTGATTAAATACCTGAAGATGAATTAAAATCAGCATCGAAGAATAACATTATTTCAATACGAATTTAATACATCTGGATTACAATAATCAAAAGATTTTTAATAGATTTGAATTGAATACACCAGTAAGATTAGAAATTATAAATTATATCAAGAATGAGCACACTTCTCCCCGGTATACTAAACTACCTCTTCACTCTTAAACAACGTTTCCTAACAAATTTGGTGATTTTGATTAGAAAGGTTTAACTTTCAATGGCAAAGACAAAAGATGTCAACCAAAACTCCATTTCTTACCCTGTTAGAGGAAGCAACCAAGTTATCAAAGGTGATCTCTCTATTTCCCCTCCTCTCCCTTCATCCATCTCTCCCTTTCATTTTCTCACCCTCATCCCTCTTTCCCTCTCCTTCTCTCCATTTTTCTCTCCGCTCATCCTCCCCCTCCCCCCCGAAACATTAGATACGATGTGTGCTATAATTTGATTTTTGATTCATCATGGTTTGTGTTGATGTAGTCCAATATGCATACATGATACATCACCTTTGTAGTTTATATTTGGGCAGCAAGTCCTCTTTACCATAATGATTTTTTTTTGTTTTAAATTCTAATAAGAATTTTTAACACATAGATTTCTTTTTATCAAATTTTTTGTTGGTATATATAAGTGCAAATTAATTAAGTTCTCTTTTCTGTGAAACTCTTAATTGAAGGGAGTACGTGATGTGTATGATTTTATTTATTTGTCCTTTAAGACAGTACTAATATTTGAGCACACTAGCTTCAAACCAAAAACCCTTTCTTGTTTTATAAGCATAAATTTTGTCATTGTAAAGTTATTGAGGTCAAATTTTTGCCGTTGAAAAGTGTATGTCAATATACATGTTGGCCTCGAGGAGAGGAAGTGTATTGTTTCTTATATCGATGAAATTCTTGATGTTATGTAGCTGGGGATTGCGTGCTTATGCAACCTTGTGAGCCTAATAAGCCACCCTATGTTGCTCGCGTGGAGAAATTAGAAGCTAACAACAAGGTGAAACTACTGTCGAAGTAAGATGGTATTATAGGCCTGAGGAGGCTATTGGTGGCAGAAGACAGTTTCACGGGGAAAAGGAAGTGTTCCTCTCTGATCACTATGATTTCCAAAGTGCCAATACCATTATAGGGAAGTGTATTGTGCACTCGTTTAAGGCTTATTGCGAGCTTGAAGAAGTTGCTGTTGAGGATTACTACTCTCGCTTTGAGTACCAAGCTTCCTCTGGAGAATTTACAACGGATCGTGTTGCAGTGTGAGAATTTTATGACTCTTCCTGGTTAATATATCCCTTATTTTTGGTTAAATTGGTTCACAACGTTTTTGCATATTCTAAACTGAAGGTTCTGCAAGTGTGAAATGCCGTACAATCCTGACACCCTAATGATACAGTGCGACGAATGCCAAGACTGGTATGACCGTTAAATTTTGCTATATATGTTAATTTTAGTTAGTTTTTATATGCATTATCTTTTTTATTAATAGTTATTTGAGACAAATTTCATATGCTAGAGCTGCAATTTCCTTTTTAATAGAAAAGTTTCAAGATGGAGCCTTACCATAGTCTATTTTACGGTATAAGTGGACTTATATATTTATAGGCATTTTAGATGTTGTACACGCTATTTGTAGGTACCATCCAGCTTGCGTCAAAATGACAACTGCTCGGGCAAGGCAGCTGAGCAGCTATGTCTGTGATGAGTGTTCCTGATTTGAAGAACTCTCCTTGCCAGGTATATGACTATACTTAAGCATTTTGACCTCTTTTTGTATCTTTTGTGTACCTCCTTTTTCTTTTCTTCTCTGTGTAATCTAGTCAGTGTTATGCATTTCACACAACTCAGTGTTGCTTGCATTTCTTAACACCGATTTGAGGGTCATCGGGTGTTATCAGTTCTTAACAATCTTTTGTATGTTGAACTAATGAGAGAAAGTAAAATCACTAAATGTCTATCCTAGAATCCTTATGTCGTCAAACGGAACCTTTTTCAAACTCCTGTAATTACAAAGCACTATCACATCTGTAGGGAATTACATGTATAAGTGAATAAGAAATAGCCACAAATCTTATATTGTTATAATGATCTTAACATGCTAATTATCTTTGTAGGTGGCCTTCAAATGCTCAACCCCATATTTGCAGGTCTATGTGATTGTAGAAGGAGCCCCTCCCTGGTGCATGAGCAGGTGTTCGAATTTATGATATGATAAAGATTATGGTTAAGTTGTATTATGCCTACACTCCATGGGTTAGAAATAATTAGGATTTAAGTTTCTTTTTCAAAATCTATGATGTTCTTACTAACTTGTTTATCTTTTATGGTTGTTGATCAAAATATATATATTGATTGGAGCAAGATTGAACATGGCTCATTGAAAATGAGATATTTTATGTGAAATCAAACTTCATGAGTTAGAAATAATTGGGATTCAAGTTTATTCTTTAAAATGAATTTTATCAACTTTTATGTTAAACACAAATGAATTTGCTGAACCAAGACATCCTATGCTCAAATGTAATTCCATACTAATTTCTAAATATAAATGTTCATTTAGACTATGAAGCTGAGTATCTAAAATTATATTCAATATGTCAAATCGATATAATGAAGATTTGTTAATATATGAGCTTTGCGTCGTTCTTTTTTTGATATATGAATCATAATGTAACAGTAAATTTTTAAATTTATGCGTGTAGTGAACTTAAGATAAAATCTTCGATAATTCATGTTTTTAATCCTACATATTGAGTAGAGATTACCAAATATACATAATAAATTAACAAATCTCACCCTAAGAATTTATCATTTTATAAATTTCAAAAAAATCAAAGAGTCTTGAACAAGAGAACAATTTAATAGATTTCATATAATATCTTATAAATATCATCATATCTTTAAGCATCTTTGCAAATCTTGATTAAATACCTGAAGATGAATTAAAATCAGCATCGAAGAATAACATTATTTCAATACGAATTTAATACATCTGGATTACAATAATCAAAAGATTTTTAATAGATTTGAATTGAATACACCAGTAAGATTAGAAATTATAAATTATATCAAGAATGAGCACACTTCTCCCCGGTATACTAAACTACCTCTTCACTCTTAAACAACGTTTCCTAACAAATTTGGTGATTTTGATTAGAAAGGTTTAACTTTCAATGGCAAAGACAAAAGATGTCAACCAAAACTCCATTTCTTACCCTGTTAGAGGAAGCAACCAAGTTATCAAAGGTGATCTCTCTATTTCCCCTCCTCTCCCTTCATCCATCTCTCCCTTTCATTTTCTCACCCTCATCCCTCTTTCCCTCTCCTTCTCTCCATTTTTCTCTCCGCTCATCCTCCCCCTCCCCCCCGAAACATTAGATACGATGTGTGCTATAATTTGATTTTTGATTCATCATGGTTTGTGTTGATGTAGTCCAATATGCATACATGATACATCACCTTTGTAGTTTATATTTGGGCAGCAAGTCCTCTTTACCATAATGATTTTTTTTGTTTTAATTCTAATAAGAATTTTTTAACACATAGATTTCTTTTTATCAAATTTTTTGTTGGTATATATAAGTGCAAATTAATTAAGTTCTCTTTTCTTCTGTGAAACTCTTAATTGAAGGGAGTACGTGATGTGTATGATTTTATTTATTTGTCCTTTAAGACAGTACTAATATTTGAGCACACTAGCTTCAAACTAAAAACCCTTTCTTGTTTTATAAGCATAAATTTTGTCATTGTAAAGTTATTGAGGTCAAATTTTTGCCGTTGAAAGTGTATGTCAATATACATGTTGGCCTCGAGGAGAGGAAGTGTATTGTTTCTTATATCGATGAAATTCTTGATGTTATGTAGCTGGGGATTGCGTGCTTATGCAACCTTGTGAGCCTAATAAGCCACCCTATGTTGCTCGCGTGGAGAAATTAGAAGCTAACAACAAAGGTGAAACTACTGTCGAAGTAAGATGGTATTATAGGCCTGAGGAGGCTATTGGTGGCAGAAGACAGTTTCACGGGGAAAAGGAAGTGTTCCTCTCTGATCACTATGATTTCCAAAGTGCCAATACCATTATAGGGAAGTGTATTGTGCACTCGTTTAAGGCTTATTGCGAGCTGAAGAAGTTGCTGTTGAGGATTACTACTCTCGCTTTGAGTACCAAGCTTCCTCTGGAGAATTTACAACGGATCGTGTTGCAGTGTGAGAATTTTATGACTCTTCCTGGTTAATATATCCCTTATTTTGGTTAAATTGGTTCACAACGTTTTTGCATA